>NC_089174.1:72258007-72468621 GCF_009819655.1 Sylvia atricapilla
ATTCACACAGAGGAAGTACAAACACATCTGAGTGCTCCAGCCCTCTCACCCAGGGAACTGGATGATGAGGCACCATACATGGGCTGCCTGCCATCAGCACTGCCAGAGATGAAGTTGTGCCAGCTGAAGTGACACCAGGAAATCTTACAGCTATGGGAATCAGCACCTTAGTGCCTGTGGCCACCACAAGGCAATGCCTGAGTATCTTCCTAGACAAGAATGATATTGCAAATTTAATAGTCCCATCAATGAGCATATTAACTTCCCTTTCAGGTTTCCTATTTCTTTATGAGTCGGCTCGGCAACACCGAAGCCTCAAAGAGAAAGGCAGGAGTATATCCACATTAATAATTCAAAGGATATGTGTGAGTTTTTCTCCTGCTCTGCTCTCATTTTACCTATGCTTCTGTTCTTTCATTTCTGTACTCACCCCGCCTCAGGCTTTATTTTGTAATGTACAGAAGAATCTTTGTAAACATCAAAAATCATTATGTGTCATCCCACCCAAGAGACACCACGTCTGGCAAAGCATAGAGAGGGATAATCAGGGCAGACCACGTCCTGTACTCTTTCTAGTTAGAAAGTCAAAATCCTCTGGCACCTTTAAGATGGCCCTGATCACATGCATTCATCTTAAATCCTCATCAACATGCAAAAAGACAGAAAATATTTATATATTTGTTAAAAGTAGCTGCAGGAGACCATGAGGGCTGACTTCCCTCTTCAGGAAGGCTCTGAAGACTGACTCAAAAATCCTTTCAATTGTTTCAAGAGTTTTGCACTATTGGAGTTTTTTTCCTGGGGACAGCTTTCTTGCAAATCTTCTCTGATTGCTGACAATGGAAGGAGGATGAATTAATTCAGTCCTTTCTGAACACTAGTTTATCTCTAAGTACACGCAGAACATAAAAGCTGTTCTCCACTATGATTCACAAGAGCCTTCTGCCATTCCATGTGGTATCAGCACTCAACGAGGCAGTGGTCATTTGCTTCACAATATCACTTCCTTCTCTAATTTAGATTTACTTTTCCTTTGTAAAGCAATCTCAATTCCTTTCCTTACAGAAATTCAGCTATTCTTCTAGTTTAATTTCAGAATTTCTGAAGGCTTCCAGAGAGAAAAAGGGAACCTCGATAGTTATTGATTTCTAGTTAGAAAAATGAAAAACTATGGTTCCTTACCAAAATTTGTAAGAAAATAACAGTGACAAACTATTTATGCCAAAACAGTCAAAAATAAAAAGGCCTTTGATTCGCGTATGCTCTTTATATGTTTTTCTGCAGCCTAATTATGTATTTTATGAAATGTTAAATGTTTTCAGCTGGTTTAGTTTTAAATCTCAGTTTTCATAACTAGAATATAACTAGAAATTTCAATATAATTTCTTATTGCAGAAAAAAAAATCAAAAATGTGCACATGAAAGAAACAGAGGGAGGAGAATCAGAGCCTAACAAACCTATGCACTTTTAAGTAGCTTATTTTTACACTAACTTTATTAAATCTATCACTATTTTAATTATCTTAGGTCACTTCAGTTCTTCAAACTGAAATAATGATCATTCCTAGCAAAACGTAAGTAAAATAAAACATTACAATTGGTTAAATGTCCAAAACAACAAGAGGAATGAAATAAAATTTAGCCACTTAGATGCTCAAGAAAAACTCATCATTACACATTTTCAGTTCACTACTGTAAAAGTCAGAATGTCACATTCATTATAACATTTTTAAAATCTTAAAATTAAAAAACTTAAAATACCTAAGGGCTATAAGAATAAATTCTATGTGTCTGCATTCAAGATCACCATTCATTATGTTTAATGGCAAACAGGAGGGGGAAAAAAGTTAATATTATATGTTTAGACTGATTTTCACAAAAAGCTTTGATATTTTAAAACTATGAAATACACTCTGAAAACAGTTCACTAGAAATTAAAAACACACTATACAAACTTTCTTAATTACAGAAAAAGCAAAGCAGCATATTACTGAATTCTGCAAGCAGGGAGATAAAACAGAGGATCTTCTAAGTTCAGTTCTTTCCTTTTATAAGTTCAGACAGACCATGAAATTTCTACTCCTGTCAAAATCTGACAGTAATGGAATGACAGCCAGTCAATATCCATCCTGAAAGAGACTTTTATAACTTTAAAATCAAGCAACTACCAAACAGCCTTATAAAGGTACATCTTGTTCAACAATTATCACATAATGGTCACATCAGACTTCAAATACATGTTTTCATAAGCATACTGTGGGGCAGGGAACAGTAAAAACCTGTGAATTTCATACTTGTTTGAGAACCTTTCACACAATGTGCATACTCTGGAACCACACTGCAGATCCACTTAGCCAAATAGTCCTTTTTCTTATCAACAGGATCTCAAAAGGCAGTGTGGTACTTCTGGTTATAGTCTCCCAGCTGCTAGCGTTGTGTCAGTTGCAGGAAGGATGTCCTCAGTCAGAGGCTGGATATACACCACCTTCTTCATAGCTTCTGATGAGCCAGGAACTAATTGTTTTCTTAGAACTCAAGAGACTCTACTGATGCATTTCTTAAATTTAACTACTCTGAAAAACATTTCTTATTACCTCCTGTAATTTCACTGTGTGCTCCCTTCTCTGTGCCATACAGGAACAGCACACATCAGCTCTTTATTTGTCTGGTTCATGCTGTTGAAGATCTTATGTACTTTTAGGTGTTTTCTTTCTTTCTAGTAGATTGTTATCCTCTATCATCACCACAGAGAAAAGCAGTGAAATCTGTTGCCAGTAGGTTGTATCTGATGATTAGGAAAGCAAAACTGACATAAATCTCCTACATTTGTCTCCAGATTTTTTGTCACGTGGCTACAGATCCTCCTAAATCAGAAGCCCCTGCTAGAATATACTCAATTCACTTTTGTTTTCTCTGTTCTAAATCTCCTGAATTACCACCTCCACTTGTAGTTGCCTCAGGCATAATCTCCTTTCACACTTCTCTGCACCTGCTGCCTGTTTTCTTCAATGGCCCCTTTCCATTCCACACATTTGACATCTTCCTCCATGCTGACAGCAGAGGAGAAAACAGAGAGCAGTATATTACCTGCTCTAGGTACTCACACACAACAGCTCCAGGATAAATACCACAAAGAAAAGAGGATGCATACTTGATTATCTGCAAAAATTATGTATATGTAAAGCTGTGTGCATGCACGGAAGAATATGAAAAATGTAACCACCAGTCTCTGAGGAGGTTCTACCATATACATAGAACTACACTTCAGAAATTTTTAAGCTAGTCACATATTAGCACAGCAAGCATACACAATAGTCTTAAGTTTCAGGAATATGTTCGAAGTCTGAAGATACCAGCATTGCTCAAAGAAGTTCCTCCATTAAATTGATGGACTTACTTGTTTGATGACTTGCATTAGTATGTCTATATAATTCTGTATCCACTAAAAAGTGAAAGTGAAGATAGTTGTTTCATATCTCTTTGAATTCATTCCTTTGGATTTTACCCTATTATTTTAAGGTAAAATTACCTGAATTGAAAGCATGAGAGATTACTTTAAGATCCAGCAGTCCAGCAGCCCCAGCATTACCAATCAAACCAGCTTCCTAGAGCAGGCACACCTAGGGAGTGATTCCTTCTGAAACCCTGTGGTTGCTCTGATATAAGTCATCAGTGAACTCCTGCTGGCTGTGATCACATTTTGTGACTTCTGCTTTCTTGATGAAATGAGGTGATAAAGAATCCAATTTGTATTCAATACCTAGGTTCTTAACACAAAATAAAACATAACCATCCATGTGTGATTTATACTGAATCATCTCCTCACATCTGGATATGGAAATTTGGAAAAAAAAGTTTATTTAGATTACATGATGTAATTATTTTTAAACATAGAATTAAATAATGGGAGAAGAGCCAGAAGACAACAAACAAAACTCCCATAGCTAGTGAATATAGTCTTCATTTGCTAAGTTAATAGCAGAAAAAAAAGCAGTTCATAGCAGAAAATCCTGTTTAATCCGTACTGTGCTGAATAACGGGATTGATCACATCCCAAATGCTTCCACTCCAGAACAAAATAGCTGCTAAGAATATTATCTCCACTGGAATATAATTTAACATTTTTGCAAACAAAACATACCTTGCTTTAAATACATTATTGCTGAATTCTGTTACTTAATTTCAAATTGCTTTAGATTGAAAGCCTTTGAACTTATTAGAAGGCAATAATAAACAACTGACTTTTTAAATGAAAATTGTTCACATTTTACCAGCAATAATTAAACACACAAAAAACCCAAAACATAATCTCAACAAAGGATTTTATTTTCTTACTCACATCAGAGAAATGACAAATGAAAAGAGACTAGAAGACTTCTCATATCCTACGCATTCCAAGAAATGTAACTTAAAGGTCAGGAGATAAATTTAAACTTTACTCTCAAAAATTAACTAAATGGAATTTAAATACTGAAGTGAAAAGTAGAAAAATAAAATGAAAATTAAAAAAAATAAAAAAACCAAGCAACAAAACAACAGAGATTTAATTGCACAATTGCACTATCCAGGAGGTGATTTTTGTACTTTACAGTCTATCCAAGTGCAACAAACCATCCCTCAGATTCAAGGAATATCTCTAACTAAGGATCAGACCAGAACATGCTCAGCAGAAGATACATAGCAAGGTAGTGACAGTAAAACAATGTATTAGCAGCTGGTTTGTAGCCAATTAGGTTGCTGGTTCTCTCCGGTAAGAAAAAGAAATCCTGCAGGTATTTCAATAGGTATTTCAAAGGTATTGCAATAAAGGTAAATAAAAGGTAATTTCATCTCAAAATGGTATGTTCTATGCATACATCTGTTAGTTCTCCTTATTTCAGATGCTCCTTAGAGACAGTGGTAATTTACAAAAAGTTCTGAAAAATATTTGATGTGCTACCACTTTGTTTCTCAACAAGGAATTAGTATGGTCCATTTCACCTTCAGAATCATAGCAGATATCCCAAACCCCCAAAATATTCAAGATAAATAAATCTCTCCACAGTTTTGAGGAACAAGGTAGTCAGGGTACCTTTAAAGGAAAAGTTTGAAAGAAAGAAAATTGATGTGGCTTAAACACTTTCAACAGACCACAGAAATGTGGGTATAAAGAGATTGTCAGTAACAATTTTTAAGAAGAATTAAAGTTTTCTTGCACTTAATCATTATCCTTTCTAAATCTGCCTGGAAAAGACAGCAATAGACATATATGGAAATTAAACCCCAGGGAAAAAAACACCAAGAAAAAAGTGTTTTATAAAAGAACTTGATTATTATTGGAATATGGCACAAAAATTTGAATCAGTCCTTCAAACTATAAAAAGGGAATTTTTGGCTTATCATAGCCTAACAAGATTCACTAGAAATGCTGAAACATTGTCTTGAGCACAAGTGCTCCTTATCCCACTGTTTACACAGCCAGTTGTCTACATACATCCCTCATTCTAATTAGGATTATTTCACAGTATCATCTGAATTCGAAGGGACCCACAAGTATCATGGAACGAAACTCATAAGTAAGTGACCCATATGGGGATCAAACCAACAACTTTGGCATTACCAGCACCATGCTCTGACCAACTGAGGTAATCTGCTCATGCTTTTTGCCTTTCTCCACTCCTTTCAACATGAAGAAAACTGAAAAAAAAAACATTTGACTTATTCCAAAAGTTAACAGTAAGGAGGTGTGCTTGCATCTCTATAATAAAACAGAACAGGCAATATATGTTCAAATGTGAAGCTGCTTTAAGATCTGTTTAGTTACTGCCTTCTCCAGACGAATCAGAGGTAGAAAACTAAGGATCTGAGTATCTAATTCATGGGAATATAAAATGGGAGTGCATTTCTACACACTTTCTCACATATCCTCAGTGCGAGTTCTTTGTAACAGAATTTAAAAAAGTTTTGGGAACAGAACAAAACAAGAAAACAAACAAACAAAAAAGAAGACTAGGAAACTGTTTGGGACGCAGAAAAGGAAAACTACTTCGATGTCCTTGTTCATTCTTTCACCATTGTCTGCATGATTTACCAAAATCAGCATGATTTAAGTCAAATCAATCTTGGTATCTCAATCTATTCCTTCTCTTTAAATATTCACTTTTTTTACTGAGTAATTCAATCACATTTGCAGGGGAGGGATGCTACAAGAGCTAAAAGGATGCTGCTAAAATCTGAGCTACTAATTCAATTACTGAAAAAATTCCACTCCAGCAACAGTTACGAGGCTGCAGCTTTTCAAATCTCATATATTGCTCACCTGCAAAGATACATTTGCTTCATGTCAGAAGGTAATTTTTTAAAAGATTTTTTAGTTTGGATGTTAAATCTTTCTCATTCTATACTAAAAATCTTCATCAGAGATATTAATAGTGCAGAAAACAAATTCATGCTTTAAGATACCAGGATATATGCTTGTAAATTCCTAGAATCATGCCTAAAACTCCCATCTTTTCAGTGTTATATAATAATGCATGATTTTAAATGCAATGTCAGGTAAGTCATTGATTGATTTACACATCTTATACACAAACCAGAGCTGAAAAGTTAAATTTAGAGTATTGTAAATTTAATTTTCAAAATCTCATGACAGAAGACATGAGTACTATTAGTGAAATAAACTTCAAATGTACAGTCTATGAGGCTTTCTATAAAATGTTATGAAAATCCCTCTGAATTCAGTTTTAGGAGCAACTAGAGGCTCTCCATCAGTTTCTCCAGCACACGGACTTCCTGACAATCTGCAGTATCTACTGATCAATGATGAGCTTGCTTTTTCTTGTTCTTTTTCAATGTCATTTTTGTTCTTAACATATACGACAAAGATAAATGGAATTTTTTTCCTTGAAGAATATATTCACATCTGCAATGAACTTATAAAGCTGAATGCTGAGAAAACTCATGATATGCGCTCAAGAAAGTATCATTTAGAAAGTAATAAAAGAAAAGAGACAGTTAAAAAAAAAAACAAATTGAAATCTTCCAGCAGTATATTATGAGTAGGTAAAACTACCTGAACAGCTGTCAGCAACAATTTCATCTGCCATGAATTTTAACTACTTAATATTCACTATGTGAGCAATGAAGTTGCCAAATCTGAAGCCATTTAATTAGATGTTATATGTGAAAGAAAAGAAAGTGTAGGGAAAAACAAACAAACAACAAAAAAACCAAACAAGAACAACAACCAGGAAATAGAAGGACAACAGTAAAAAAAAAACAACAAAAACTCCCATCCAAACAAAAAACATCAACAACCCCCAGATAGCAAAATTAACTATTAAAGAAGTTTATTCCCCTGAAAAATCACAGAATAGAACAGAGTCACAGAATGGAATATGTTGTGTTGGAAAGGACCCATTAGGGTCATCAAGTCCAACTCCTGGCCTGGCAGAGGACACCCCAATAATCAAACTATGGATCAGAAGCATGTTAACTAAATACGACAAGAACTACCATATGAACTCTCTTCTAGCCCAGTACTACTTATATTCCAGTACTTTTCTAATAATTTTAAGGTGGTCTGCATCACAGCCATAGAAATGCTTTGGTTTTCTATTCTGTTTTTCATAAGCACATGCACACACAGAAGCAAGGAATCAGATACAATGAAGGGAAATAAAACCAAGAAAAGTGTATTCAAGTCTTGGGGTGGCATTCTTTTCAGGAAACTAAAATAATTGTGGCAATGGTATGAAAATGTTTCTAGGAGCTGCTTTTCCAAAACAATACTAGTAGTCCCTGAATTTCAACTCCAATCCTTCTCTGATGTGCTCCCTAACTTTCTGACTGGCATCATTATAGCCACCAAACTCGATGCTAACTTTGCTCAGTACTGTATGAGAAAAAGCATTAAACACTTCAGCCTTTGTTGTAATCTGCACTGACAATTTTAGTCCCTTCATTGAGTAGTGAAGTATTCTTTGTCTCCCAGTCCACTATATATATATTCTTAAAAAGATTTCCTGCTACTTTCAAGTAATCTTTATTTTTTTTCTGGGCTGGATATTTCTTAGAAGAAAGCTTTTTGGTTTGCTTTGGCTTTGTAATGCTTAGATTCAGACATCTGACCTAAGTTCTCACTTTCCATCATGTTTCTTTCCTGTGTTTGAGACTACAATGCTGATCAAGGTCAAACTCCTACTGCTCTTCCAATACTTCCTACATGTTGGAAAATTTTATTCTCAAGCTCATTAATGCAGTCTTTCCCTAACCTAATTTCTTCTTTCCCTTCTATACTTTCTAAGAATCATAAGCTTATATTTCAAAGTTGCTCTCCCGTAAGGGTTCAGTCAAATCTTTCAAGTAAGACCCTCTGGATAAAGTTATTTTAATGTCTATACACTATATTTGGGTTATCTAAATTCAGATCCATAGGTATCTCTGACTCAGGATTTAGCCAAGGCCTAGGCATGTAAATATACTTGTGCAGTCGAAAGCCCCAACTAACCATCTACATATTTAAGATACAAAGTTTTCTATACTTACTATACATATACATATATAAAAATGCATTATATAAGCATACTATGGCAACTAGAATTCTACCACTTGTGCCAAAAGCAGCTGGTACTATGGCAGGTCTAAGAAGTTCAGTGTCCATCCTGTAACAAATACAATTCTCAAAAAAAAGCCTTTCCCCTGCCGTAGATCCATGAGACACACCCTCACAGCCACTGCCTAAGCACACACAGACTCATGAGTGAGCAATTAAGTAATACCAACAAAAGCTACAGCAAAAACAAAAGCTCAGTGGCTACAGCATTTGCACAGAAGGACTCCGATTCTATGTCCTTCATCCTGATCTGAGGTTTCACAGAAACACACATTAATGTAAAGTCTCTGCCTGTCCCAAAGCCATCCTCTAGCAGGGGTCACTTTGGAGTTCAAGGCTGGAGCATCCAGGTGACAAAAAGATTCTATTAGATGATTGTTTCACTTTAAATTGGTACTTACAGGCTTTTTATAGTAAACTGTCACTATGTAAAAATCCTGAAGAATTCCTCAGAACAGAGATGTTTTGAGCAAAGTTTTGCCAGTTAAAGCATTTGGAGGAATAGACATACACACACAAAACCAGTTCATTTCCAGTTTCCTCAATAAAACCAAATGTCATGATTTAGCACAGATAACAGGATACAAATAGCTTATTTCAGTCTGATTCTGTCCCTTAGTGACACATAGTTCATTGTACCTGAGAAAATGGTGCTCACTGATGTGACTGTGTTGTTACTAGGCAACCAGAGATAAAATGCAGGCCTTAATGATTTTTATTTAATGCATTTTTATGAGAAAGTACACTCTCTTTTTTTCCCTCTCTTGATATTATTTGAGGTGTAAATGCTATTTACCCAGGGAGATATATTTAGCCATCTTCTGTGATCTGAACAAGGAAATTATTCAAACTGGATATTCAAACAGCCAGTCAATAAATATTTCTAAACATATTGACCATTACCACTACCAAACACTTTCATGGCAGCAGTGGCTGAGATCTCAAACCACTTCACCAGGGAAAAACCTTCACTAGGTCTCACAGCAGAGATTAACAAGAAAACAAATAAGAGCTCAGGGTCATTTGGGACATGTTACAGACATTTATGTACTCTTCTGCGGCAGAAAGCTAGAGCCCAAGCCTATATCACCTTTTCCCATGCTGTCATGACACCGATCTGGCAAGGTCACACCATGTTTTCTCCTGTGGCCTCGAGTAGCCCCAATTCCCTACAAAAAAGAGGTGTCATGACCAAAAGCCCCAGTGGGGCTCTGCTCAGAGGCATCTCTACAGGAAGATGCACATTTAAGAAGCACCCTGTTACCATGGCCCTTGCTCTAGGAGTCTAGGCACATATCCAAGAGGCCTCACTGCAACTCCTAGCTGCCTCGCAGTTCATTTCCTATCACAAAATTCAATGGCTCTGTTGAGGGTCCTGTAAGCAGTGACACCTCCTCAATTCAGCTTGACCATCACTGAATGGTGTTGGAAGTGTTACCACATCAGTACCACCACACAACCTCTCAAATTTCTTCACATGCTATGCTCTTCCTTTTAATCTTTACAAGGGCTCGTGGCTTGTATGTAACTTCTGACCATTGAGTTTCTTTTGTATCAGCCAATTTCTCAACTGTCCAATCTTTGCTACAGGAGCAGGAAAGTGTTTATAGATCTGAAAAAAACCTGAAAGCCTCAGGCTGAGTGTGTGCTTGAGAGCTCAGGTTCAAACAAAGCTACAGGTCTGACTTGCATGCTTAACTTATGCAAGCTGAAGTGAGGAGATGAACTCCCTGCATCACTTCGCCTTTATGTATAACTCCAAAATAACATTATTTAGTATTTGTCTCTGTAAAGGTTGACTTCCAAATAACAGGAATCATGCAATTCAGCTGAAAATTTGATTTTGACCTTTAATAATGGGTCACCTTCAAATTAGAAATTCCATTAGACTTGGCAAAGTTAGATTTCTACAGACAGTTATCTGTTCCTCGGATAACCCATCCTTATTATCTTCATAGCAGGTTCTACTCCCTCTCATGTAGACAAAAGAGATGCATACAAGAGTTCAAAAAATTTGTGCAGATTTTGTGCAGTAAGCACTTGTTGCATTTCATTAGAAGCTTACAATCAATGTGTTTCTGAACCCAAAATGAGTACTGAATGGCTACTTATGACCATTTCCTCATTCAAAATAAACAAGGCTGAAAACTTAATCTGATTTTAAAAATCAGTAATTCTTCACTGTGTGTCCCAAACATAACAGGTTTGGGAAAGTCTGACTTTCCTCCTTCTTCAGATCCCTCTATGCACAGTCATTCTCGCTTCTCACAATTCAGGACAATTTTTAAGCAAACAATAGCTATCAGTCTGTGAGTTTGAGAAGTGAGAGATTTTTATCTCATCTTTTTTTTTTTTTCTCTTATCCTTCACATCCACAAAATTTCTCTGCCTCTGAATGGTTACAATTATTAAGTGTCAGTCTGTACTTCAGATAAGAGTATGTAAAACACCACACAGACTAAAACTAGAGAACAGCAGCATTAAGTAAAGAAAAAAAGTCTTCCATTGTGTATGCATGCCAGATTTCACAGCTCCTCAGGTTAACTTAGCAAGACACGTTAACAAATGTAATTGATCTCCAGTTAACTTCCTATTTTCAACAAGTTCACAGATACATTGAGATTGGATTTCCAGTAGTTTTTATTTCCAGTATTTTTATTAGTATCTTACTATGCCAAATGCCACTCCATACTTCTATCAATGATCAGAAACTAAAGTAAATCTCAGAAAAGTGGGAAACAATCCTGAAAACCCCAGTTAATCACTTTATCTTTGAAGGCAAGCCTGACCTGTAGCTATTTTGATGAAAAGGAGTGGGGTTGGCTTCAAATCTCTACTCTCAGAGACTAAAACTGTCTGCTTAAATTCAATTAAATGTTCGGTCAGTGAAAAACAGAAACAGAGCCAGGAAAAAAAACACCAGAATTTAGAAATCACTGCTGCCAAGACAGTATGTGAATTATTACCCTAAACAAATCCCTGTAAATGGGATTGAGAATTTCAATCTTCAGCCTTGAACAACATTAACTAAGGAGTTAGGCAAAACTCAAATTTTTAGTTGCCTCAGTTCCCTATTGATGAGCTAAGACAGCTTATAGTGCTCAGTACAAAAGATGTACTAGACACCATATAGAGGTACCTCTTTCTGATTCCCTGGGTTTTAACTCTTAAACCCAAACACAGCATTCTGAATTCCACTTTGAAAGAATGGCATTTAGATGTTAAGTCAAGGATGGTTCAAAGTATTTGTCCTAAATCTCTGGGTTTGCATCTTCATCTAATTTGTCCACAAAAAAACAGAATTGTGAAGTAATATTAATAATACATTTTGCAAAAGATTTAGAGTTTTATAAATGGTATTGAAAATGCAGTAAGACTCAAAATGGACACAGTATACAGATCTACTAGCAACTGATAAATGGAATTACAGCAAAAACGATGTTGCATCAGTTGCTCACTGACAAGAAAATTCTACCCTATCATACATGGATAGAAGAGCAGAAAGAGAGAATGAGATGGAATGTAGGTGGAAGGCTTTGATCTACTTAAATTCTTTAAATGCCAGACTGAACAAGGTGTGAAGGACAAGTATCTAGAAGGAAAAATTCTTTATTTAATTTTTAAAGAGAAAAATACTTGAAACCTTTCTTAAAAACAAAACATGAAAATGTTTTGCTGTATTCTTATTGTAAGTCATGTGGCAAATACCATCGTATTTTTGTGATAGTTCTGTAAGGCACATAGAAATAACTGAAGTTCCCAAATGTATTATCCAGAGATGCTTATATAACAAATATATTTTCCAAATAACATCTTACAAACAAACAAACCCCAAAGCCAACCCCCAAACAAAATAAACAAAAAACCCTGAAGAAATGAAAGCCTCTTCTATAAACCATTTAGTAGAAATAGTCTAGAAGAGTTTGTCTTGATCTTACTGCCAAACTGTATTTAGCTTTTATTAGGCATATTAAAAAATTTACCAGAGTCAAAAAAACCCTAATAGAGCAGCCTATCTTTTATATATTACTATGCTTTAGCAACTCTCCAGGCACCAATATTTTTCTAGTGTAGGCTGCTTCATGTTTTTAAATATTATCATTTCAGACAAAGAAAAACGGCAAAAAGATTGGAAGAAAATTCTAGATCATCTAGTCCATCCTCTTTCTCAAGACACAGAAAAATATCTGTATCTCACTATGGACTGCTATTTATGTAATTTATTGAATTTTAGAGACACCAATTGTGGTAGCTCTATAGTTTGCCTAATCTATGTTGTTACATACTTGATTTTATTTTCAAGAAGTTTTGCATAAAGTCTTATGTGAATCTTCTCAAGCCCACCCTAAGCCTCTTTTTCTCTTTCATCCACACATTACTTTATTTAACAAATCTGAAGACTCTTGCTTTGTTTCCCTTTCAAAGGCTGATCACAGCGAACATGAAGTCCTAGTCAGCATCAGATGTACAGCAACAAAGGAATTAATCACCAAAGCAGAGCATAGTGTCAGGAGAAGGCAATCTAAGGAGAGAGGTTAGACCACTGTCCCTGATTTGAAATCCTGCAGTGATCTGTAATCCCCCCAGCCTGTCTCCAGAACACCATGTAAGATAAAGGGGTATGTTGACTGTATCAGTATAGGGCTTAATATTTTTCAATTTCCTACCTCTACTACAGTTGTCTTTGCAGCTTTGCACATAGGTTGGTTGAAGTTTCTTGCAGTTTTCCTGAAAAAAACAAAACGAAAATTAATAAATATTAAAGGCCGCAACAGTACAATGAAAGACTGTTCAGAGGTAAGCCAATAGAGGAATGTCTGTATTTTACGCATCACAAAGATTTTTGCCAAATACCTGGAGAACTAATTAAAAAAAAAGTACAAGAGAGAAAAAAGTATTATGGAATTACACAAGATGCATCTGAAATGAAATTATATTTTCTACATTAGAAAATATTTATCACAGCTCTTTTACTTTTAATCAGCACACTGTTTAATTGAAATTAGGTATGTTACTGATATCTTCATTTATTGGATCCAAAAGCAGCAGCAAGCTGGACTTTGTACAATGCCTTTATTTCACTGCACAAAGAATGAAATTAATCTCCACAGGGGACCAGCACCAAGCCTAACAATCTCTAAAGTACGCTTTCCTAACTCAGACTAGGACTTGGGATAGCACTTTACCCAGTAGTAAATGCAATCCAATTCTCTTAATTAAACATAAATAAATAAATAAATAGATAATAAATAAACAAAACCCCTATGTAAGTTTCGGCACTTAATGTAAGACTCTAGCATTCACCTTAAGCATTCCCACAAAGCATTTCTGTACCAAGGAAATAGAACTCCTAGAGAATAACAGCAACACTTGACTGTTGGGAACCTATGTATACTGCGTTGGGAACTGCACTAAGATCCTAACAGGCACAGGGGAAACAAGTGACCTGTGTCAGCCGCTCTACATATTTTTCAGAAACCCCCCAAAAAACTGTGTGGTACGTTTAATAATTAAGAAGTACTATGAAAGTTTAAGTGGTGTTCCACTGCTGGCTTTTCATGGTCTTTCTCTATTAAAAAGCAGAATTCTTGAAAATTTTTCATCAAAATCCATGAAACTAGGTTTCAAGGTAAGACCTCCTTTCCCACACCGTTTTTCCACAGAAGCATTTTTCCCCCTGACCATCCTTATTTCACAGACTCACAGAATCATTCAAGCTGGGAAAATTCTCTAAGACGATGGAGTCCAACAGCCGACCTGCAAGGTGCTCTCCCCTCTCCCTCCTTCCCTGGGCGCCGCAGCCGCTCCGAGCCTCGGGGCGCTGCTGCCACCGCGTGGACAAAGCCCGACACCAACAGGCAGCTCGGGCAGGACTCCGGGACACATACCGACACCATCAGAGCTACGCCCAAAGACGCCTATCTTGGGGAAACGCCGTTTTACTGGCAACATACAGAAGCTGTAAAGCCTTTGACAAAGGGTCAGCCCTGTCCTGGAGGCATCAGGCCCAGCACGGCCAGCCGGGCAAGGGAGGGATTGTCCTGCTCTGCACCGCACTGGGGCAGCTTCACCTGAGTGCTGGGGGCAGCTTTGGGTGCCACAACACAAAAAAGATACTAAACTATTAGAGATTGTCCAAGGAGGGTCTCAAGGATGATGAAGGGCATTAAGAGGAAGCCAAATCAGGAGCGGCTGTGGTGACTTGCTGCTCTGTTCAGCCTGAGGGAGACTTGGGGAAGACCACACTGCAGCTACTACTTCTTGAAAGGGAAAGAAGACGGGCAGGCACTGATCTCTTCTCTGTGGTGGCCAGTGACAGGACCCGAGGGAATGGCCTGAAGCTGCGTCAGGAGAGGTTTAAGCTGAACATCTGAAAAAGGTTTTTCACCCAGAGGGTGGCTGGGCACTGGAACAGGCTCCCCAGGGCAGTGGTCACAGCACCAAACATGACAGAGCTCAAGAAGCATTTGGACAATGGTCTCAGGCACATACTGTGACTCCTGGGAATGGTGCTGTGCAGGGCCAGGGGATGGACTTTGATGATCCTTGTGCGTCCCTTCCAACTCAACAAATTCTATGATTCTATTAATAACTTCTGCGCATGGGTCTTCTTGGTAGCTATACAAACCCAAAAGAAGCTTATAACAGTAAGAAATAAAAGAAAAACACTCCAGAACATGAATTTATGCTCTCCTGTGAGAGACGAATATAACACAAGTTAATAGTGATTCAGGAAAAGCTACCCTAAATTAGGCAGAGTAGCAAATGAGATGAAAAACAAGAGTTATAAAAGCAGAAATAAAATAGCTGAGAAATGGATAGCTGAGAAAGGAAGATGACAAAACTAACAATTCAATATTGTATCCCATGTAACTACTTTTCTGACCCAAAGACTTTCCCAAGACTGTAGCGGCTACTCTGCCAGTAAAAAAACCTGAAATAAAATTATTTTTACATAAGGAAAAAACTACCAGAAAGCATTTCAATGCTAATTTGACATTAAGAAGAGCTAATGGTCTCTAATCTGACACAATTTATAAAAGCTTCTGCCATTTGAACTGTTGAGTTAGTAAAGTTGTTTCAGAAGCAGCAGTCTTTTACAGGATCAAAGGCTTTATTTCTAAAGAACACACCACCCGGAAGTTTTACAGGATCAAAGGCCTTATTTCTAAAAAGCAAATCATCTAAAAGGAAAAAAAACCCAGAAGCATTACATTTCTTTTCCAACACAGAATAATGTTAAGGGGTTAGCATCAGGAAATTCAAAAATTTGCTAGACATTTTTATTTTATTAGCTTTTTTATTTTAAGAAATTTTCCTGAGACCTAGACTCAGCTCCACAAAGTTCTACTGTTCCACTGGATTTCTAAGCTGACTGAAAGGCATGACATCTTTTCTCCCAGAGGCAAAAGATACCAAACTAGTTCATAGGAGACTAAACCAACAAACTACATCCACTACGTACCTAATGATACGAAGGTGCAGAGACATCTCAGGTATGAACTGAATGTATGTTTTGCAGAACCAGTTGAAGCATGAAGAGATGAACTGACATGACTGTGACAGAAGAGGTTCCGACTCAAGTTATCCCTTCAACATTTCTGTTTCTTTGTCAATAGTCTATTTTCATCAGCAACAAGCCACATATTTGCTTGTAAAGTCAAAGTACACTGGGCTGGAACAACCAGCAGAATGGTACCAGATGAAAAGGGCAGGGAGCCAAAGGAGGCAGACAAATCACTCTCCATGATATTTGAAAAGTCATGGCAGTCAGGTGAAGTACCAGGTGACTGGAAAGAGGGAAAGATGGTTCTCATCTTTAAAAATTATATAAACGAGGGTCCCAGGAACTACTGACCTGTCAGCCTCACTTCTCTGCTTGGAAATATCATGGCGCACACTCCTGGAAGATGTGTGAAGTCACAGGGAGGACAGGGAGGTGATTCAGGATAGCCAGCAAAACTTCACATTGGTTAGGCAAGTCCTGCCTAGCCAATATAGTAGTCTTCTGTGATGGAGTGACTACATCAGTGGATGGGAAATAGCTATAGATGTCATTTCTCTGCACTTCTGTAAAGCCTTTCACATGGCTTTGCAGCCCCACAACATTATTGTCTCTAATTTGGAGATGGATTTGATTGCATAGACTGGTAGATGAGGAATTGGTTCAACAGTCACATACAAAGGTTAATGTTCAATGGCTCAGAGTCTCAACGGATATCAATGACAAATTATGTCCCTCAGGGGTCTGTACTGAGTGTTGTTGTTATCTTCATTAATGACATAAATGAAAGAATCAAGTGCACCCTCAGCAAATTACAGATGACACCAAGCTGAGTGGTTGAGTGTTGACACTTCTGAAGGGTAGGATGCCATCCAGAGAGACTTGGACAAGCTCAAGAAGTGACCCTTGGGAATCTGATGAGGTTTAACAAGGCCAAGTGCTGGTGCTGCACCTGGGTAGGGAGAACTCCTGGTGTCAGCACAGGCTGGGCATGAAGAGCCAGAGCAGCCCTGCCCAGAAGGACTTGGGGGTGCTGGTGGGTGAGAGGCTGGACATGCCCCGGCCATGGCACTGACAGCCCAGAGAGCCAAACGTGTCCTGGGCTGCATCCAGAGCCCCGTGGGCAGCAGGGGAGGAAGGGGATTCTGCCCCTCTGCTCTGCTCTGGTGACATCCACCTGGAGCTCTGCACCCAGAGCTGGGGTCCCAGCATATGGGAAGGACATGGACCTGTTGCAGCCAGTCCAGAGGCTACCAAGATGATCAGAGGTCTGTAGAACCTCTCCTACAAGGAAAGGCTGAGAGAATTTGAATTGTAAAGCCTGGAAAAGAGAAGACTTTAGCGTGACCAAATTACAACCTTCCAGTACCTGAAGGGAGTACTCAACATAGATGGACTTTGCACAAGGGCATGTGGTGACAAAACAAGGGAGAATGGCTTCAAATTGAAAGAGAGGAGGTTTAGATTTGATATTAGGGAGAAGTTCTTTACTGAGGGTGGTGAGGAACTGAAACAGGTTGACAAGAGAAGTTTTGAATGCCCTATCCCCAAAAGCGTTCAAGGCCAGGCTGGATGGAGCTCTAAACAACCCAACCCAGTGAAGGGTGTTCCTGCCCACAGCCAGAGGCTAGAACAGGATGATATTTACATTCCCTTCCAAACCAGCCCATTCTGGGATTCTCTGACTATCCACAGAAGCAGCGGCACTCCCTGATGCTGTCAATAATGAGCAAAGTTCCAAGGGAGGTTAAGATCTTTGTTAGACAAAAGCTCACCACTGCGAAGTGGCACAGAATAGTCCACTGAGCATGAAGATGCCTAACATGAAAGCCACCACAACATGCTGTATGGAACAAAAGATCTAAGGCTCATGAAGTATAACTTTTAAAAAACCAAAACAGTTTTAAAAACAGCTTTCTGAAGAAGTTGGTGCCATTCTGAATTCCATGAAAACAGTATAGCTTGATGCATGAGAATAGGGAAAAAAAAAAAAAAAGCCTGTGGTCCAACTATGTGTACCTAAAATACATCCTCTAAATTTATAAAAACTCTTAGCTTGAGGGTGATTAACATCTTGGCAGACACCTACACCATTGCTACTGGCTTCAGAGAGTCACAGGAAACACACTATAAATAGTACCACACTGCTGTGAAGTGGTAGCAGATGGCAAGTTATAAGATGACCCTATGTTTCTCTGTTCTGTGTTATCAGATAATCATGTCTCATCCAGAAACAGAATAGGTCACTGCTTATCATAAGTGAAATCCTTTGAACTAGCAATATTCTATATGGTGTAGGACACCAGATGATGATTAGCTTCCATCTTCAATCAGTAACAGTTGAAGGGAGGAGTCAAAATTTTTAGGTCTTCACCCCAGATGGAAGTAGTATCTGTTATCAGCTGCATTTTTGTGAATGTAGGAGACATAATGAAGACTTCTGAAAGGAACAGAAAGAAGGAAAGGCATAGAGAACAACAGGACATAAAGGAAGAGGGTAAAAGGAGAACACAACCAGTCTGTTTCTGTGGAGAATGAAAACTTTTGAGAGATATCTACTATGCATCACTAGAAAGATACAGGATAAAAGCTCAGGATCAAACAAAGACAAGGCCAAGGGGGAAGAGTGTTTCCTGTATTCAATGTACCAGAGCCTAAGGAAGAGCAGTTTAGCAGCCATCAAATTCATCTGCACACACACAAAGAAGTTAAGCTTTTAACCAGAAACCATACTGTCTTACCAGTAGACAAGTCAGGATGTCAAGAATTGGGCAAAATAAAAACTTATTTCTTACTTTTCAAGTATTTTAATTTAGTATTAATTATGTGGATATATAAATATATATACACATGCACACACATACATACATACATAAAGAAAAGTGTTACTTTACAGGTATTATTTTATACACATATTTTTCAGTTGCTTTTCCAACTCCTTGTTTGTTCTAATACAAAGACTCTCAGTCAGCATGTGCTTGAAATAAACTGGAAGTGATAACTGCAACACTTACCTTTTCATCTGATAGCCATAAGACAAACAAATAAAAACCAGGCATTAAACATAAGCAAACCTCTCTCCTGCTTCAGTTCAGAACTAACCAGAACACAAACACAGCAACTTGTATAAAAGATTTTCTCAGTAGTGCAACATGAAATTTTTCATTGCAAAGATGTTTAAATTCATATGATGCCTTTCCCTACACCACTGAGATGAAACCAACTTTAAACACAGTTTTCTCTACACAGAATCAGTTTTCCTATCACTGACTGGCCAGAAGACTGGCTCAATTCCCTTCTGTTGTACATGGACCTGTACTTCTTGGGTCAGCCTTTAATTGCTCAAGAAAAAGGACACAAACAAACATGAAAATTGAAAGAAAGAGAGTGTCATTAAATTTCTCAACAGTCGTCATAACAAGTCTGTTGTGTCTCATTTTTAACTATGAGTGCTTTATTTCATAGCTATGTTTGAATTCTCAAAAGTCATTAGAAAAAGCAATTATATTTTGGTGTTTTATAGCAGTGTAATTTGACAGTAGGGAAAGGCAATATGAAAGAATGTGAAATCAGTAAAACATTATTTTGCCATAACACAGGAGACAGGATTCTTCTCAGTCATCACCTAAACTGTAAAATAATCTTTCCCACCAGTAAACAAGCCATACCTGAAAATTATGTTTCCTGCACGATCAGCCTTCCATGCCTTCACAAGAGCAAAATCTCCTGTAATCGATTTTTCCAGAATGAAATGACGGCCATCGAACTCCCTCACCTACAGGAAAAAGTAAAAAATTGAGATTTAGGTTTCTTCCAACAGATTTCATGTGTAATACTTATTTTAGGGGTCAATTTTGAAGGCTATTATATTTCAATTTCTTTCTGTACTCCATAAAATTTTAACTGAAAAACTGTATGACAACAGAGAGGCACAGAAAGCCATATAAACCCTAGTTTTATCATAGTGTCACGGTGAAACATCATGAGAATCTATATTCCTCCTGCTCCATCTACTGAAATGAGACATGCTTTGTCCTGCACATCTACCAGCTAACCAAAAACCAAAGTGCTAAACTAGAATTACTGAAAAAGTTCATAAGACCTGCCCATCATCAGAAACCCCAAATCCAAAATGAAGTCAATTCAAGACAAACTACTCAAATTATGTCATCTAACACACTGCCTTTTCATTTGGTTTTCCATGCATTTTTGATCAGTATTTGGAATGAGTGATACTGTGCCTAAAGCCGCATTATGGAACAGGGACAGAGCTAGTCTTTTAATACAGTAAAGAGAGATGAAAGATCGCCTATCTTTGCAATGTAGCAGGTAAGAGTATACACAAATATTACTTGGGAGCTTTTTAAAATTGCTGAAAGCGGAAGGAAGTATGAGAAAAGTGTATCAGACGTCACTTTGCCAGTACCATAAAAGGAGATCTGATCCTTTAAAAAATGATGCTTCTATGCAAAATGGATGTGGAGAATGGAATCGAACAAATCATGCTAGTCATGTTATTAGCACCCCACAGTTAATACACGGCGGAGAGTAAGAGAGATTTTCCCACAAATGTCAAAAGAAAAACAAACGAAGAAAAATGTTATTAAATTATAAGCTTGTTAATGAACAAAACATTCCTCCAAGTGGTAAAACATCATAATGCAGTAAAAAAAATTAAGGGAATATAAAATACTAAGACAATGTCTAGGTACTGCAAATAGTAATGTATAAAATACATGAAAACCATAGGTTAGGGTGGAATTATCTTTACCCCAGAAATGTTCTTGAGGTGAAAGTTTATGTTGTATGCAGCATAACTGGAATACACAATATTAGCCCCACCCATTTCTTCAAGAAAAATTATGGTAGCAAGATATCTCTTCCCTTTCCTACAACCAATTTCAAAATGAAACCCTTGTTTCTCCCTTGAAAGCCACAGTCTTTTTATTTCTTCACAGTTTTAAAAACTGAAACTAAAATGCATTTCAAATGTAGAGAAATGCATTTCCTGAAATTTGTGACAATTGAGCTCTTCCCAGTTTTACATGAGAATGCCCCATTTCTTCTAAGGCTGAAGCTCATGTACAGCTGCAGGGCTGCTTACTGCATAGTAATATATTTAAAGAGCACCTGCCCCACTAACACAAGATAGCTCTATGTTCTACAGTGGCATGGTACAAAATTTTGTTTGAATACACAGCAAACATGGGCAAAGAATGGTCAAGTGAAGAGTAACTCAGCAAGGCAGGCTTTCCTTTGGACCAGGTCTTGATGCTAAATCACTCTAGAACTGTAAAAACTTTACATCACCGAAGACAGCAGTAAGCAGTGGAAGCAAAGCTAATGTGTCTGGTACCACAGACATCTAGTCAACTGAATACAGTGAAGTTAAACTTAACTCCTTCTTAAACTCCTGTTTGTCTTGTAAATATTTTAGAAATTAATTTTTCAATAGCGAAGGCTTCCTAATGGCAATCAGACCTCTTACCTCTCTTGGCTGGCTGGCAATGGCAATGGTGCCATCTGTGTTGTACTTGATGGGTGCACCTCCTTCTTGCACCAGCGTCCCATAGCCAGTACTGGTGTAAAATGCTGGGATTCCTGCTCCTCCTGCTCTAATACGTTCAGCAAGAGTACCCTATGGGAAAACACATTTAAGAAATCATCATCTGGGAACAACAAATCCAACTTTCGATGAATGGCTTGCATTAACTTTATTTTATATCCTGTAATTTGTAGCTTTTCCTTCTGTACACAGTAGACAGATGTGATAATCTATTTCTTCCTCACATTTTAACTTTCCTGTATGGGACTACTACTGGATATGGCAAGAAATGCTTGACACACAGCAATTAACTGCTCAAGATGACACTGTCATACACCTACCTGCTGAATACCAGGGCCCAGCACTTGGCTACTTCTCCTCTCCTTCAGTTTCCCAACCCATTATTCTTGAGAACAGCAGAGTTCTTTTTTCTTTCCCACCTGGCTACGTACACTAGAAGGCTTTTCTTCTCTGACAGTCCTGAACATTGACATTCATTCTTCAACATTCTAAGAAAAACTTCAGAACCCACTCCTAGTTGAAACAGCCAAGCATGGCATATGGACAAAGGAAGACAGAGTCCAGTTATCTGGGTTGCCTGTGCCAAGAATACCAAAAAGCTAACAGAGCAGGTTTTATACTCTCTTTGACCACCCTGTCTGCACTTTTCCCCATGTCCAGCTATAGTGCAGGATAATAACCACAAAAATTCCTCATTCGCCTTAATTATGGACTTTTGGACAAAGACGTGTGTTTGCTTTTCATTATTGTCATTTCCGGGATTTTTTTTAATGTTCTCCTCTATTCAAAGCAACACAAGAACATCATGGTAAATCATCTAGTTTAACAGCCTCTAGAACACAGATTTGATTTTCCCCAGTTATCCTGGAAGTAGCACAATGGCTTCTGGTTTTCAAAATGGTAGCAAGAAGCAGATGCAAACCATGCAACAATACAGAGTCCTGTGTTCCAAGAAGCCTTAGCATTTCAAGATCTCACTGTAGCCTCTTCCTTACTGTGGAACAATAATACAAAAGTCTCCCACTTTGCGTAAGGTTATACCAAACTATTTTAGGAAAGACTATTTTTCTTGACACAAATATTTCAAATCCCCACATCCCCTAGCTAGTAATTAATTCACCTTACTGTTTCCCATTATATACTGTAGACCATTATTTCCATGCTGAATCTACATAGCTCATCTGTAATCCACAGAGCCAACTACATGTCTAAGGAGTTCATGGTCCTCTAGGTGAAAGGACTGAACATTAGCTAGGAAGGAAAAAATGCATTGTGAGATTTGTGACATTTGAGACATCAGACATGACAAGTGTCTGGCTATTTTCAGGTCTGCTGGCTGGCCATAAAAGGAACTTTTCCGCTCACATCTGTAATTCTAAGAAATATTCTCTCACAGCATCCTCATAGGCAAGCTCAGGAAGAGTGGACTGTATGAGATGGTAGTGAGATGGATTGAGAACCGTCTGAATGGCAGGTCTCAGAGGGCTGTAATCAGTGGCACAGGATGTAGTTAGAGGCCTGTCACCAGTGGTGCCCTCCAGGGGTCAATACCAGGCCCAGTATTGTTTAACTTATTCATCAGTGGCTTGGAGGAAGGGCAGATGCCTCCTCAGCACACTCACTGGTGACACCAAGCTGGGAGCAGTGGCTGATACCCGAGAGAGCTGTGTCCCCCTTCAGAGGGACCTTGGCAGGCTGGAGTGGTGGGCAAAGAAAAATCCGAAATTCATCAAGGGAAAAACCAGGGTCCTGCAGAGAAGCAATGATCCCTTGCACCTGTACAGGGACTGACCTGCTGGGAAGCTGCTTGGTGAGGAAGGAGCTGGGGGTCCTAGTGGGCAACAATCTGACCATGTGTCGTTGAAGCCAAGGCCAGCGGTATCCTGGAGTGCATCAGGAAGAACATCTACAACAGGTTCATGGGAGCTAACCCTGCCCCTCAACTGAGCCCTGATGAAGCCATGTCTGGACTGCTGTGTCCAGTTCTGGGCTCCTCAGGACAAGGAAGACATGGAACTCCTGGAGTGAGTCCTGGAGTGAAAAGTAACAAAGATGCTTAAGGAATGGGAGCATGTCTCTTACAAGGAAAGGCTGAGGGAGTGGACCTGTTCAGCCTTGAGCAGCAGTGACTGAGACGGGACCTTATCAATGCCTGTAAGTGTCTGAAGAAGTGGTGCCAAGACGAGACAGTTGGACTCTGTCCAGGGGTCCTGAGCAACAGGACAAGAGGCAATGGGCAGAAACTGATGCACAGAAGTTTCACTTGAACATAACGAAGAACTCCTTTACTGTGACACTGGCCACACACTGGAACAGGCTGCCCAGAGAGGTTGTGGAGTGTCCCTCACTGGAGATAACCAAGCACCATCTGGACACAATCCGCTGCCATGTGCTCTGGGATGACCCTGCTTGAGCAAAGAGGTTGGACCAGATGACCCACTGTGGCTCCTTCCAACCTGACCCATACTGTGACTCTGTGACTCACAATAGAGGGAGCTCAAGATACTATTCTTAAAAACTTAACACAGTCGTTTTTCCCAGAAACTTATATAAATATCTGGTTAAAGCTCAAATTTTATATGTCACTTCTGAAAATGGCGCACGCTAACATGCTATAGGCTTTAAAGTTGGAGCACCAACTTCAGAGAAGTTGATCTCAATAGAACATAACTGATACCGGGATTTTAGGATCCAATTGCATTCATGCTATTTGGGTAGCTTGGCAGTGCTAAAATAATTAAAAATACAGTGCTAAAAGGTCAAGCTTTAAATTTGCTCTTAACAGTATCCACAGATTAATTTTGTTAAGTTAATGAACAAGCCCAAAAAGGTTTTGTCTCACAATGAACAAAATCTCCGAATTTGATTCCTCCCCACTAGATAGCAGGCAATGCACATGCAATGTCCCCAAAACCCGCCACCAAGATGGGAAGAGAGCCGATCCTTGACTTCCTTCCCTTTTTATAAAGGGCCACAGTATACTTTAACTACTACTCTTCTGCCTTATGCAACTGAGAATGCTTTAAGCATTTTTCTACCGTCTTCAAAAAATAGTCTTCCGATTAATACAATCTGTTATTAATTAATAATTTTATTAAAAGAATTCACACAAATAACAGTCAGTTCTTAACAGATGCATGGCCCTAAGATGTATTGGCTTTACAAGGTTTTGGTAGCTAGAGGGGTGGTTTCTGTGAGAATATGCCAGAAGCTCCCCAGTGTCCACAGAACAAGCGCCAGCTGGTTCCAAGGCCGAGCACATCAGCAACAGTGGTAGTGCCTTTGGGACAGCATATTGAAGAAGGACAGCCTCCTTCCTGCACAGACGTAAGTGCATCCAAAGCAGAGAGGAGTGAGAACATGTGAGAGGAATAGCTCTGCAGACACCAAGGTCAGTGAAGGAGGAGGGGGAGGACATGCTCCAGGTGGCAGAGCAGAGATTCCCCTGCAGCCCATGGCAAGAACATAGTGAGGCAGCTGTATCCCTGCAGCCCATGGTGGGCCACGTGGGAGCATGAATCCATCTCCAGTCCCTGGAGGACCCAAGCCCAAGCAGGTAAATGCCTCAAAGAAAGCTGTGACAACATGGGAAGCCTGTGCTGGAGCAGGCTCCTGGCAGGACATATGGCCCCATGGAAAGAGGAGCCTACACTGGAGCCTGTTTGCTGGCAGGACTTGAGACCCCACAAGGGATCTACGCTGGAGCAGCCTGCTCCTGATGGACTGCACTCTGTGGAAGGCACCTGTGCTGAAGCAGTCTGACCCTGTGTAAGGAACCCACACTGGATGGCAGAAGAGCATGAAGGGTCCTCCTGAACAGAAAGGAGCCACACAACATGTGATGGACCACAACCCTCTATTCCCTCCTCCCCCTGTGCCACTAGTAGGGAGTAGGTAAACTGTGAATAAAGTTACAGCCAGGAAGAAGGGAGGGTTGGGGTAAAGTGTGTATAGGGGAAGGGGGTGTTAAGATTTGGTTTTACTTCTCTTAGCCTACTCCAATTTGATTGGTATAAACTAAATTAAGTTCCCCAAGCTGAGTCTATGGTGTCCATGATCATAACTGGTGAGTGATCTCTCCCTTTACTTATTTCAGTAAGTCTTTTGTTATATTTTCTCTCTCCTGTCCAGCTGACGGGAGTTGAGAGTGAGGCTTTGGTGGGCACCTACAGTCCAGTCAGGGTCAGTCCATTACGGATGGCAAGTGCCTTTTGCACACAAGCAAAACATTTGGATTGCAAAACAATTTTATAAATGCACTTAAGCATCTTAGAGACACTCCTTACCTGTGGTGTAAGTTCAACTTCAAGCTCACCAGACAAATACTGGCGTTCAAATTCAGCGTTCTCTCCAACATACGATGACACCATGCGTTTTATCTGCTTTGTCTGAAGCAGAAGACCAAGTCCAAAATTGTCGACACTGCATAGAAAATCCCAAAAAATAGTTTTGTTGTAAACAAAGGACTTGATAAGCTGTAATGACTTAACAAGAAGAAATAAAGTTATCTCCCCCTCACATAAGGATTTCAAGACAAAAATGAAATTTCAGCTTTTACAGGGTAAAGCATCAAAGGTACAATTGAAATTTAAGATTTCAGTGTTCAGACCTCATCTCTTCCAAGGCACAGAATACATCCAAAACTTCCATTTAAAGTCATTTCACATGTTACCAGCTAAAAATACCAGCTTGACAAGTGGCTTTATTTTACATATCTGCTCTTTTAAAAAGTCTTACCAAATTAATAAAAAGTCAGGCATGGCTTTGTAAATGAAGTCATATTTTTGTTCACACTCCTGTTCACTGGGAAAATGACAAGTAATTGCTTAGCAGCCCAAGGAGAAAGGTACATTGATATTTATAATACTAGCTTACTAAATACAGAATGTATTTAAATTTTCTTATTGTAGTAAATAATTTCACCTCTTACTAAATAATTGCCTACTCCAACAAAGGATTTTGGCACTACAAACAAGATTTTCTTTTCTATTTCAGCTGAAACCAAATGCCAGAGATGTTATACAATCTTCTTCTTGTGCCAGTGCTTCTAGAATTCTAATATTCTTCATGATATTTGTCATGCTATATTGTGTACTATTGGATTAGGAACATTTTTCAGGAGTTTCTGCAACCAAGGTTGCTCTGTAAAAAATGCTACTTCAATTCAAAGAAATATGAGGTCAATAAATAAATATGGAAATAAACATAGATGATATTATAAAGACGTTTCTTTCACGTTTACAGCACATTATGCAAGATGTCAGCAGACTGGTATATGTGCGTGAAGCTTCTCCACATTTGTGTTGGTCTCTGCATCATATAAGCAGAGAACTCAGACCTTTCAGTCCCTCTGCAAAAAAGATGCCATGATCCAGAACTCCCTCACAAAAAATTATGTATATCTGCCATGAGTTAGCTCAATTCAATATGACTTAATTATCCCCACAATGGCTTATCCTGAAATTTCAGGATAAGAATTACAAAAAATGTTAAAATACTCCTTTAAGATATCAATCACTCAGCACTTCGTAATTAACACACATGCTTACAATATATGAATCCTGTTAAAAACACTCTTCCTGAAGAAAAGCTCCAAAAAAATACCAGATTAAAAGGCTTCACTATTATGCAATATTAATTTTCAAATATAAAAGTGATAATGCTTGCCAATCATAGCACAAGCTCTTCATCTCCACCCACAACACTCTGAGCATGGCATGGACAGACATGCAGTCCCAATGCCTTTGCAACTGCTTGCATCATGAGCACTATTTTAAGGTCAGGAATATTTTAAGGAGATGGCCCACTTCAGTGCATACTCAAGCATTTTGGAAACTGGATGAGAGGAAGTGAAACAAGCTTCTCTGATCTGGTTCTCTGAATTTATTCCATGTTCTCTGGATACAAAAGAATGTGAATTATTATAAAAGCTTGCTCCACTCTCCAACTATGACCCATTAAAAAAGTGATGCAACTTCCAAAGTGTTCTGATGCCAATGCCTTAGGACTAAAATATGTGTTACCTAGAAACAACCCATGTTTCTAATTCCCCACAAGAAAAAATCCTCCCGTTACAAACTAGAAAAGCTGAAAATAGAGAAGAAGAGTCTTCTGGGCAAAAGAGATTACAAAAGGAATTTCCTGTATAGATTAATTCAAAGCAGGGCAATTCCTCTCACATGAAAACCATCAAACCTGGACCTCTCAGTATAAAAGGCAGCAAACAAATGTAAAAGACGGGCCAACATCTCCTGGCAATTAAACAGGTTGGTGTAACTATGTACTGTGTGGCAGAAGTACAGAATTTAAACAAAACTGTGCAGTGCTTTCTAGTGCAAGAACAACAGGAAGCTTTCTGAACTGCTTGCAAACCAGAATTTGCAATTTCTGTGTATCATTCAGGTGGATAATATTGTTCTTATCATTACAAAACTTGGAAGTTAGCAAATAGAAACAATCACTTCTGCATGAAGACAACTAAATACTGTGTGTATTGATGTAAGAAAGGACGGCAAGTCAGGAGCAGATTTGTAATGGTTAAAGAAATTTCTGCTTCATTTCACTAAGATCCATAATTCTTCCTCCTACATTCTCAGAAGCAGCTACTGAAGCGTATTGTCCTTAACAGGATTTTGCATATCATCCTGCAGGGTTCCATGCAGATACACTTGATTCCCTGATCTACTACTGTGAGGTATCTTCTATGAAATGTAACTTAGCAGTTACAAAGAAATTTAGCAGAAAGTTTCACAAAGGTTATTCTGCAAAGTTGTTCTTCACTTCTTAAGTCACTCTTCCTTTCTCTTCTCCTCAAATGTAGCCAATTTGTTCAAAAACAAAATTGTTGTGAGGATCTGTTACTGAGCAGACAAGTCACACACATTATATAAGAACAGGAATTTCACCTTTCAAAAGTCATGCACCAGGAGGCTCTACCAGCCTGGAAACACAAAATTACTTCAACTACCCCATGCATTTAATCTTCAGAGCAGATAATAAAATCCTGCTTCCATTACTCATATAGGGTTTTTCAGATTTACATTTCCTTAAAGAA
Organism: Sylvia atricapilla; assembly: GCF_009819655.1. Classification (NCBI taxonomy): domain Eukaryota; kingdom Metazoa; phylum Chordata; class Aves; order Passeriformes; family Sylviidae; genus Sylvia; species Sylvia atricapilla. The sequence goes on from NC_089174.1 coordinate 72,286,725, forward strand.
AATACAGTGTCATCCATCTCTTTTCAGGATGCAATCTGTATTCAGGTTTCCAGCTAAAATACCCTTTTGCTTTCACATGCATCAGTTTTCATTTCCCTCCAAAAATCTATTTTGAGCACTTCAGCCTATTTTATGTTTCCTGTGTTTTCCTCTTACATATCAGTGTCTCAAGAAACACGCATTTCACACAGAAAACTCTGTTCTCACTCCTATTTTCTCTACCCTTTTATTTTCATGTGAATCTCTATCCCAGATTACAAATTTCAAAACCTGTCTGGTTTATTGAGATTTCTTTTAATATAACAGTTCTACGGCAATTTTAAGTTATTAATTCTCCCTTTCTGTATTTTTATTTGTTTTCTCGATTGTTTTGTTTTAAGCACAAGTGCCTTTTGAACTTTTCAGATTTAATTATGTTTACCCTCAAAATGTTACCCATAAAATATTTGCCTTGCAGGCAATGCTCCACCTATCAAACAGCAACCATAAAAAGAAAAAAAGAACCCTTACTGAGTGCATGAAAAGAACATACCCCATACACCTTTTTCAAAAGCTGGACCCAGTGCTTCAAAAATTAAAACAAAGTTATGCAATAAAAATATGTTGCCCTAGATAGGAAGAAAGAAGGTGGCAGAAGTTGATATATTTGTTATGTGTGCAGTCAGAAAAGGAAAAGTACACATTAGTGGTAGACAGTGAATGCATTCTTTTACCCTCAGAAGTGTTTGGACTTCTAGAAGTTTCCTCATTATGTATTAAGATGAAAAATAAATCAACAGAATACATTAAACACATATAGGAAAAGAGATCTAACTAGGCATTCATGAAGGACATTGGTGACCCCAGATCCCCAAGCTGTTGATGCAGACAAGAAAAATTAAGGATCTCTGATTGTCTAGCAATGCATATATTCCTGTTTTGTCCCTCTCAGACCTACAGAAACTTACTGCCAAAAACTATGTCTGCCTTTTCTAATTTAAAATAATTAGCCAAATATGACTGGCAGGCAGATCTAGCCCACATGCCTCCAGTACACCAGAAGTAGTCAAAGGCAACATGTCAGTATTTCACTGCAGATAAACTATAATCTGCTGGTCTCAGCCCTTCTCCTTTGGTGGCACATTCTACAGCATCATAGGGAAGAAAAGATTACCTAAATTTCCAAACTGATAAAAGCCTCACACACTAACAAGCCCTACAAAGCCTGATGAAACAGGAAATAGAAAATTTGCATTCTTATGCAGAAAAAACCGGCTACTTGGAATGTCACACACTTTGGCATAAAACATACAATGCCTTATTGTTGGGGAGGGGTGGGGTTAAAGGAGACATCACAAGACAATTACAACTCTCCTCTCTCTCTGCCTTTGTAAAGATAATTATTTGTTTCTAAAAAATGTGGGTGTGGTCAGAACAGACTGGCTGCCCTTACTGGATGGAAAGCTGCATCAATTACAGTGAGAGTCTCCTCCTAGATTTCTTAAAGAGATTCCTCTACTAATTGTTCAAAGCTGATACTCCTGGGAGATTACAGATGACCAGAAATCATTACTTATGCAATATTAACATGAATATCTTGAGTTTTGTAGAATTAAAACATGTTGGCCAAGGAGCTAACATAATACACCAGCTGATCTTTCTCCTCTAATAGTTTGGGGACTGGAAAAATATGAGGGTAAAACTACATCACCTCTGAAAACTACAGATTGAGAAGGAAAAGCATGCAATAAGAATGCTGGGGCAAGGCTCCACCTCAGGCAGAAGCTAAAGCTTCTACAACTAGCTGCTGCTGCAAAAAAAATGCACATAAATGGTTGGTTCTACTCCTGGAAAACATTTTATGTGAAGACACCAGTCAGCTTCTGGAGATAGACAAGCAGCCTTTTTAGGCATCCATCAGCTCCAAGTGTTACATAACAAAGCATGAAACCTGGTAACAGATGGACTTGTTCTAGAGCTAGAAATTTTCTTGCCAACAGGCTAGGAGTGGGAAAAGTAAACTATTTCCTCTGAATTCCTCTGCAAGTCTCCATGTAGACAGAGGCCGATTTTATTTGCAACATCAGCTTTTCAGTCTTCAAAATTATTTGCTCCAAGTTACATGCAATTATGCCTTCTGACAGATCCATAATTCCTAAGGAAGACCAGATATGCTTCCCAGCTAAAAGGAATGCATCAACACTACCTGTGCGCCATTTCTTAGAAGCAGAGATCTAAGCTTTCAGGCTCACCAGGGTGTACAAAAGTACAGGCACACCCAGGGCAAAATTAATGTAGATGGTCATATAACAGTTCTGTATAACTCATCTTCCCCAGTCTTACAGCTGGCTTATAACAAGACTAAGTCCCACATTAATTTCCCCATGTGTTACACTGTAACATTACTAAAGAGCCAGCTCAGATGATACTGTGTTTCTCCTTCTCTGTCTCTCACTTCCAGAAGAGTACCAAGAATGTGAGAACAGGGGAGGGGAGGGGAGGGGAGGGGAGGGGAGGGGAGGGGAGGGGAGGGGAGGGGAGGGGAGGGGAGGGGAGGGGAGGGGAGGGGAGGGGAGGGGAGGGGAGGGGAGGGGAGGGGAGGGGAGGGGAGGGGAGGGGAGGGGATAAGCACTTAAGATCTTCACTGTGACTTTTCTATTTTTAGTGCAAGTGAAAACCTTTTGTTCAACACTACTGCATTCAACCGTGGGAGGAAGCCTATGGTTGTGGAAAATCACAGAAGATTGTGTGCAAACTGGTGTTCATGAGCCCTCCTCTCCCTCTACTCCTTCTCTGCAGTGTCTGCACTTGTCCTTCTGCTACTGAAATATTCTCACAGGAACTCTGGCATCCCTGCTCTCATAACTTTATCAAGAGTCTCACAGCAAAATGGAAGCACTGCTCCTCCACCATCCTCCTCCAAAAATGATGCTCTTGTCCTGTCACAATAAGGGGTGCAGGCATGTCACAATGATGGTCACAGTTTCTGAAGAGAAGAAATACTGTACATTGCATGGTTACATCAGCAGCAAAGTCTCCTCTCTTCACGTTCCTTTCTGGTACGGAATGGTGTTCTGTGTTTTTATAACAAGTAAAACAACTCTATTCAGAACTTTTTAAATGTACCATATTTTTTCTTCACAGAGAAGTTATATGGTACAGAAGTAATCTGATAAATGTTAATTTCATCATGAATGCATCACACTTCTAAAGTCACCCAGCCAAAAGGTATGTTTAACTTCCATTGTTGCTTTTCTATAACCAATTCCTCAGTCATGGTGCGTTCTTTATCTATTTTTTTCTCCCTTGTCATCACAACCAGAAAGTTATCTCCACAGCTGATTTCTCAATAGTTCCGTGTAGTACAAAGTTAGTACAATTTGCCCTTCCAAAATCCTAAATGACCTCCACACTAAAATTAGCTAGATGACCTTAGGCAGATTTTCAGGGATTTGCAGTTCACAGTGCCAGCAATTTAACAGCTGTAATAAAGCATCTGATTAGATTATTTATTAAAAAATGTAGACAAATTAAAAATATCAAATTCAAATAACAAAATCACTGAAAATATATAATCTCCCAATTTTGGCAATTTGCCATGTGTAGTATTTTACATAACTCCGTTCTTTTCTCTCTACCAAGAGAGCTAAGAGTCACTGGTGACCTTGTTTTTCATTTCTGAAAGTGTATTTAATTTGGGATATTTGAAGAATATACAAAAATTACACACATGATGTAAGACACTCTGAGAGTCACCTTGATCCCATCTCTATGTACATAGAAGCCTCCACGCCAGTACCTCAGACATTTTAAGTTACATTTTAACTTCCTGAATCAAAAGATTATCAAATTCATTCCACTAAAACCACTTAATACCTAATACTACATGGAAAAACTTCACAACCTTCCGTAAATTTAAAATGCAATTTCCACATAATAGGTTTTTTTAATATACACATTCACATTTGAATGCGTTTTTAGTAAGTGTAAGTAATATAGACAGACAGATATTTTAATAACAATAACAGTGCAATTAAGCCATATGAGTTACATGCAAGAAAAAACAGGGAATCTATAGCAAAGGTAGCAGACAAATTCTGGTTTTAACAGAAACATACCATTCAAAGAAATTACTGAAAAATTAGATAACCTTCAACTTTAACTTACAGAACATTTATTGAACAGAAACATACCATTCAAAGAAATTACTGAAAAATTAGATAACCTTCAACTTTAACTTACAGAACATTTATTGAACACATTTTAAATCCGAATTATTTTATTGCTAAGAATATAAAGATACATTTTGTGCTTTAGAATATGGGGTGCAGTGAATTTACCACTGCATCTGATCCCATAGAGTACTGCCTTTTGAGGACTTGGGAACTACAAATAGCCAAACCCATCAGGAAAACAAGAGTATTATGCTTAACAGAGCTAAGTAATGGCACTCAGTCATTATGCCTAGAAGTGCAAATGCTTATCTCAAAGTCACATTCTCCTTCCCAATGTATAACATTGTAACATTAAAAGACCTTCAAAAAGAATACAGAGACCAAAGGTTCAAAGAGCTGGTTATGTCTTATAAGAACAGAGTCTGAACCAGTGATAATCTGACAGATGCTGTCAATCTCCTTTCAGATGACCACCCAGGTGATAAGCAATTAAGATCTTCACTGTGACTTCTCTATTTTTAGTGCAAATGAAAACCTTTTGTTCAACACTACTGCATTCAAAAAGGATGCATTTTTAAACCTCAAAAGTAGACAAACCCCCAATTCAATAAAACAATCAGACCACACACAAATAATGGGCTTCATTCTCACTCTGCAAAATTCACCCTATTCAGCTGGTAGATACAATGAAAATGTTGATTTCAGTATGTGATTACAGACAAAATTATTTATCCATATTATTAAGCACAATTAATTAAAAATAATAATTTCATGCAGATTTTTTAAACTTTTTTTTTAAATATTTGGCTATGTTGATAGTTTTTGTTGCAATACAGGTCCTGAAACAACATGTAGCCTGCATTAGGAAAGTCTTAGCATAGGCTGAGCCAAAACATCCAAGTACCAAGTAACTTGAAATTAGTTTGCAACAGAATACCGTGAAGTTACATGGGGAAGAGTAAACAGCTAAAAAGGTACAGTATACTAATCCTAGCTATGTTGGGAATTTACTGAATTGATGTTTAAAACAAGACTTTGAATTTTTATTTATTGATTGATTCATTAATTCATTTTCATTTGATTTTTATGCACTTTTATCAATTTTAATACTGGCAAACGTAGAACGAACCAAATTAAAACAAGAATGAAGAAAATCTGTAATAAAATGGATTTTGGTAGCCAAGACAGAATACTGTCAATTTAAAGGGCTTACAAAAACAGTGTAAATGAAGTGTTTACGGTATGAACAATGTAAGCCAAACAAGTTATAAGAGAAAGTATGAAAGACTGTTTTAGAAGCATACCTATCTATCGCAGTTATCTTGCACTATTGCCCTGGTTCACAAGCTTCAGCTTCCTCTGCAGCAAGTTGTGTAAATACCAGAGGTACTGGGTATTTGAACTGCTTCACTTTCAAACACTTTGCCTTGTTTAGCTTGGCAAAAGAGTAACTGCTCTTAAAGGTGCTGTTTCACTGGCTAGCACACAGCATGAGCACGAGCACAGTGTGCAGCAGCAGACAGTAAGGTGAGCAGTGTGACAAAGAGCACCCCATGCACTACTGTACAAGCTGTCATTGAAAAGCCTTAAACAGGTCGAAAGCAGGACTTCACCTGCCAGCAATTACATGATTTGAACAAATTTTTGCAGAAGAAATCTCCTGCCAATTACACTGCAGCACAGAACAGTAAGTAGGATGTGAACTTGTGAACATCCTAGCCAAGTTGTTTCCAGAGACTGCCAAGCATTTCTAGGCTCTGCTGAAGCTTGTTTCCAGCTAGAAATGTTGGCAAGAATGCTTCACGACTTTCTAATCACTGCTTTCCCGTAGATGTAAGTGAAACGCTGTCTCCGTTGCTATTTTTGCTACAAACAGACAGCTCTGTAACATTCAGTGGCTCTGCATATTGAAAAACATGTGACTTAATCCATGTAGCTGCACTGCTCTCCAGAATAGGCTGTCTGTGCACTTGGCTCCTTTGCTCCAATTACAAGATGCCTGCTAACCCCCACAGAAGGAGAAAACCTGACCACAGCTAATTATCTCCTACTTGCTGAAAGAGCTGGAGAAAAAAAAGCAACTGCACTCAAGAAACTGAAACACATCCAGGCATCAACTGCAGCAGAAGGTAACCACAGAAAAGCACACTAAACCTAATGGCAATTCGAAAGTGGCAAATTACTCATCCCACAAAGTGCCTGACACCTCAACATTACAGGAACAACTCACCCTTTGAATGCAACTGCTGTAGGGTATATGATTGCTGTGATACTTCAATTGTAAAGGCATTTATTAGTGTTGAAATATTTGATAAAACCACTGTATTTTGGATATGGTATTAGAAGATGCTAAGAAGATGCATGGTACTATAAGAGCATGCTTTTTGACAGGCTAATTATAAGATTTGGAACTGTATCAGTTGCTGTGATGAGAATTCTGACTTTATTTCTGATGACAGATGTGTTTTAACCTGGTTCCCAAACACTACTAAGCAGGCTAAGTTCCACACAGTAATAATACAGTAAATAAAAAGAGAGATGAAACAGTTATTTTATTAATTTAATTTCAAAATTAATCACAAGAGTAAAACTTGTATTTTTACAAACTAGACTTTTAGGAAAAAACTCTAGATGCCCTTGGGCATTTTCAAATTGTTACACTGTTCTGTGAGGAACTCTCCAGGCTTCAATTAATGTTCATGAAAAACTAGTTTCAAGAAAACACGCATTAAATTTTGCTTTCCTGCCAGCAGCCTAAAGTTTTACAGAAATCACTTCCGCCTCAAAATCCAAAGAACTTGCAGGAAAGTTAACATTATTTCAACAAAAATTAATTCTAACCTATAACAATCACCAACGATACTCAGAATACAATACAAAATGTCTTCTTTTTCATCCCATTCCACAGTGCTCCTCTTTCTACTTTTTCTCATATTCAGACTTTAACCTGCCCTTCAGGAACACCTGTGCCATCTCTCTATCTGCAAATACATGTGTGTTATTCAAAAATAAGACTATGAGGAAAGTTTATGATCTCTACTCTAGTGCTTGATCTTTCCACTCAAAATTATTTCTGTCTCTTTCTTTCTCCTTTTTATCATCCAGCAGAAATTGTTTCTAAGATTCTCAAGATTCTAAGGAGCTTAAGTTTGACTGTGTATGTACCAAATACCAATACAAATCATCTGTTATCCAATGAATGTGCAAATAATATTTTGCGTATTACTATTTTTATTTAATTTCATTTATATTTTTATCAATGCACCTCAACAGAAGTGATTGTAATTATTTCTCTATATGGAGATCATTAGGTATTGCAGAGTTTACCACAGTGAACAGTTTGTGTAAAAATCAGCCTGAATGAGAATATGAGAAACGTACATGAAAGAACTATTCTCTGTTTCAACCCTATATGAATTTCTAAAGGGGCAAACATTTAAAAAAGTAAATCAAAAATCTGAAGACCTATTAAAAAGACTCCATTCTTTAACCTTAGACATTCTGCAATGCTTTTGAGTTGCTTTGAGTTTTTTTAAAGTAATGGAAATACAGTAAGAGGGTCAGAAAGCACCAAACTGAGTTTAAAAAATATATCCCTATTTGGAACTTCACAAAACCACACACATATTCACAAAATCACTGATACTACATTTAAAGCCTCTAAGTTAGACTTTCCAGCTACAGTCAACGAGTTAAATATACATCAATTTAAATATAAATATTTATAGCAATATAATTGCAACTCTCTACAGCATGACAATTGGTCTCTGACAAAGTCGAGTACACATATAGTACTGAACTTCCTGGGGTCTTTCCAAAAATAACACTTTCAAACCAAGCTGTCTAGTTAATATGAAAATTATGTTGGTGAAAACAAAGATTTTTTTCATATATATCTCCATTTTCACATAATTGGAATCTTTAGCGTGTACTTATTAAACCATGGACATATGAATACCTACCCTGCATTGTTACTGACTGCTGTTATTCCTTTTACTCCAGTCTTCAGTAAACCCCCAATGAGGTTTTCAGGAATCCCACACAAACCAAAACCTACACAAAAAAAGAGAAAACTGATTATGTAACAAGTGTTTGAAAGAACATAAAATGTTCAGAAGTATGGGAATTAAAAAATCTGTTCTGAGTAGATCAAGCTCCTTAGTCAACTAAATAAATCAACATTTCCAGAAATAGTTGCCCCCTAGTACTAGGCTCTCTCACTTACTAGACACTTCCCAGTTTGGATGAAAGCTCTTTACCCATCAGAGTGGGCCTTTAGGGATGCACAAGAGCCATGCCTCTTGTTATGTGTGTCCTCAATCCTGTACTCATTATTCCTCCTTCTCTTTCTACCCACTTAACCTTCCTATCTTTGCTGCACATCCCATAGCTTAGCCTGTAATTAGGTGATAAAACTCTGTGAGTCTGAACACTCTTGGGAGGATATCTGTCTGGAATCACAGTAATCTAGATCTCCACCAAGGCACAAGAGCCTCACACTCTCACCTATTATGCAAGATCCCAGTGCATCTAAAATAAAATACCCTATCACACTAAAACAACCTTTTCACAGACACACAGAGTCAATTAAGTTCTAAAAGACCCCTGAGATCATCAAGGCCAAGGTATCTCACGCTCAAATATTATTATCTTCACGAAATACTAACAACAAGAACAAACAAACAAACAAAATTCCTGCAAAAGGAATTTTGCCTCATTACATATCTCCATAGAAATGTTATACATTACATCCATTACTTCTGCAATATTAAAACAACCTAAGAAACAAATAAATCACTTTTTGTTTAAATGCAGATTGAACAGCAAGAAACTGTGGAAAGCATCTACAATATCCAAAAGCTCAAGTCCCAGTGAAAGTATGATGCAACTTCTTGACTCTTCTGGAAATGCCACACATAAGCATTAAGAGTAACACAGGTAAGTGTTATCTTCACTTCCTAGCACAGAAACTGGTTGGGCAATTTGTTCAAGGTCACAAGGACCGAGAGACAAGGCAAACAAAGGATATAGAGAATGCTAACATAAACTAATCAAACCAAATTTTATTTATTCACCATGTGAAATAACAATGCCATCTTGAAAATTCCCAAGCTCATTTTCTGGATTCAAAACAGATAGTCTAATTTTCGCTAGAGGGGAAAAGAACCTATTTTTCTGAGGTTCCCCTTTTTCCCCTTCCCCATGACACAACCTGGATTTTCTCACTGAAAAAGTATGCCTCTCATGAGCAGAGTAGAAAAGCACTTGTTTAAAAAATCATGCAATTCCATGGATACTCAAATTAGTCAATAGTAAAAGAAACAAGGTAAATGAGTAAAAAGCATCTCATTAAAATAACATTATTACATCCATAAAGAATTTAAATATTTACCACCAACAAGTATAGTTGCCCCATTGGGTATATCTTTTACAGCTTCAACAGGATCAGTGTAAAATTTGGTGTTGCGATGATAGCTGGTAGAAAAATAGCATCCACAAACCTGCAACAATAAAAGAAAGAAGTGAATGAATAAAAGGCATTATACAATAGCTTTGTAATGAAGACCATGCCTCTGGCTAGATAGGGGGGAAAATAAAAACAAAAATATATTGCTACTGTAAATACTAAACAGGGGGGAGGGGGTACGGGACAGCAGGAGGGGAGGAGGGAGGGAAGTACAGTGCAGGTCTCCAAAATAAAGAGAATTCCATCCTGAATTACTGACAAATTCTGAGAACAGATTTACAAATGTAATTCCTCAGCACAAGCTGGAGCCATCCACAAACTTCTTTAACATATATATTGCTACATGAGCTTCAAAGACATCCGAACACTAAACATAAACAGAAACTGCTTAAAGAAGGACAACACCACCACAAAATTTGAGTGGAAGCCATGGAACATTAAGAAGGACAGCACTGTACTGGCAGTATGTTAAGCAGGGACCCCCCTTCCACAGAGCAAACCCTCCCCCAGTCTCCTTGTGCAGTCTTAGAGCTTTCTAACACAGCCTTAGAGATCCTTACGTTGTTGAAGAACAGCCCAGAATCAAGGAGACTCCAGGAAATATGTGAAATATTGAAGCCAAGAGGGAAGCCAATACAAATCCTACCCCAAACCTGGACCTCACAGTGTAAAGCCATTACACAGTATTCATCCTAACTTATGTATGTACTGTTATACACTTAGATCACAGTCACCTTTTTTCTCTTTTTCTCTTTTTTTCTCTCTTCAAGTATTCACCACTAATACCACACATTAATACTACACAAGTATTTGTTCAGGCACCAGAAGAAAAATTGATACCTAAGTCACTATGTTGAAACAGTCTCAATAAATTCAGAAAATCTGGAAGCTAAAGTACTACCTATTGATGTTTCAAGTTCTAGCTTGATAGCAAGAGAGAAAAAATTTATAATGTGAAAGAGGGAGAAAAATTACTAAATAAACATTGAAGACAATAGTCCAGTCCTTCCCTAAAGAGCTACCTTAAGAGTTACCTACAGTTACAACCAGGACAACAAATTTTAGACTAGTTTCAATATTACACAAGCTGTTCTCTTTGTATAATTAAAGCTGCAAGAATTCATACTGAACATTAAGAAAATCTTTCTGAATGGAAGCTTACCTCCTTCCCAGTGGAGACACTGTTTCTCTGCTTCGATGGGCTCAATAAAAAAATCAGTATGTGGGTCATAAGAAACAATGTCATGTGAGAAAAACTACAAAAGCCTTCTGCATGCCAAATTATACCATGATTGTTTCTCCACTGATCCATGCTACTTGAAAAGTCATGGAGTCAGGTAGAGTCCCTCTAGACTTCCCTGAGGGAAACATTGTGCCCATCTTTAAAAAGGGAAAAAAAGGAGGACCCCAGGAACTACTGACCTGTCAACCTCACATCTGTGTCATTGTGTGCATGGCATGGCACAGGTCCTCCTGGAAGCGTGCTAAGGCACTCGGAGGACAGGGAGATAATTCAGGACAGCCAGCACAGCTTCACTGAGGCTACCTGATCATCATCATTAAGCCCTGCCTGATCAGACTAGTGATCTTCTGTAATGGAGTGACCACATCAGTGGATGGGGGAAGGGCTATGGATTCATCTGCACCTCTGTAAAGCCCTTTGCACAGTCCCCCACAACATCCTTGTCTCTATTTGGAGAGAAATGGACTTGATTGCATGGATTTGGTGGATGAGGAATTGGCTGGATGGCCACATCCAGAGGGAAGTAGCCAGTGGCTCAGGGTCCTGACAGATATTGTGATGCATGGTGTTTCTCAGGGGTTGGTACTGGAACCAAGATTGTTTAATATCTGCATCAAAGACAAAGAGAGATCAACTACATGCTCATCAAGTTTGTAAGTAACACCAAGAAGTTGGTCCATGGGAATCTTATAGGGTTCCACAAGGCCAAATGCTGGTGTTGCATATGCATCAGGGAAATCCCAGGCCCGAGTACCAACTGGGAGAGGAATTCATTGACTAATTGGTGATGCTGGTGGGTGAGAGGCTGGACATGCCCCGGTCATGGCACTCACAGCCCAGAGAGCCAAACGTGTCCTGGGCTGCATCCAGAGCCCCGTGGGCAGCAGGGGAGGGAGGGGATTCTGCCCCTCTGCTCTGCTCTGGTGAGACCCACCCGGAGCTCTGCATCCAGAGCTGCGGTCCCAGCACAGGAGGGACAGGGACCTGTCAGAGCAGGTCCAGAGGAGTATTAAGTGCTGGCAGCCTTGAGAATCACTTGCAGGACTGCAAGAAGGCTCAAGGGCCAGGCTTGGAGAGAGGCCAGGCCTCTGCTGTGTCCTCATACCCCGCATAGGAAAGTATTTCAGAGGCCACGTGGTACCTTCTCTTCAATCTTCCCGACTGTGTGCAACAGTGGTGAACAGAGCAGCGTGTGTTTCACTAGTGTGCATTTGCAGGTTGGATGACCCTAATAAGCATATCTTCTCTTCTGATCTTGTATCCTAAATACGTTCTTGTCCTAGTCCTTTTCCTACTCATCGTATTGTTTCAGAGCAATGAGCTTTCAGGGACCTGAGCCCCCAGGGATCAGCTATGCCTCCCTGAACACCGAGGCAGGAAGACCTCAGGAACTGGCAGCAATTCTGGCAGGTTTAAGAAAATAACATGGGGACAGATAAGCTCCTTCCTAGAATAATTAGCAGAATTTAAATATCTGGTGAAGCAAAATTGTGACTTACTAAAACAAAACATGGAAGTGCTAAGATTTGTTCATAAGGATATGAAGAGTAATAAACACAGGCATGAGAAGGTGAGCTTTTTCAACTAAAATAAATTAAGAAAAGCCACATAGACACTTCTGGCTGAAGAGACAAAAAATAATAACTTTGCTATGGTTACGTGTGGGCTGGAAACCATTTGATCTGCGAGGTTTGGGAGAAGCTTCCCATAGGAAGGGAGCTGCACGGCTGCACAGCACACGTTTATAGACAGCAGTAGATGGCGGGCCTGCCAGCGAGCAGAGCACACCTGCTGCCCACCTCCGGGAGAGGAGGCGGTGGGAGCAACGTGGGAATACACAGTAACACACTGCAACTGTGCTGCCTTTTGAAATGATGGGAAATTTAATAAATAATAATAATAATAATAAATTCGATATAAAAACAAGATTAAAAAATCTCAAAGCCATCCCTCTGCGTCAGCCTCTCAAGGTCACCGCATCCCCACCCTCCGCCAGGCCCGGGCCTGCGGCGGGGCCGCGCCGTGCCCTCTCTCCTCCCCGCCGCCCGCGGGGCTGCCGCGGGACCAGACCCCTCCGAACAAAGCCATCGTCCCCCCGCGGGGCGGCCGCCCACCCCGGGGCTCGGCTACTCCCCGCCACACACGCCCATGCCAGCGCGGGCGGCTGCGAGCGGGGTCCCCGTCAAGGTCACCCGGCGGGCAGGGCGAGACGGAGGGGCTCGGACCCGCCTTCCCCACCGCCCCTCGCCCTTACCTCAGCCCTGCGTGCGGCGGGGAGGAGGATGCGGCGGCCGAGAGACGGCAGGAGGAACTTGAAGGCCGCCATCTTCGCGCTGCGTCGCTGTCGGGGAGCGGAGAGGGGTCGGGGTCCGGGCCGGGCTGGGGCGGCGGCTGCGGGAGCCCAAGGCGGGACGCGGGGAGCGGGAGCGGCGGGACAGCGGGACCCGCGGCGGACGGAGGGCGAGGGGCTCGGCCCGGACGCGCGCTGACGTCGGTGCGCACGAGGCGGGGCCGCCCACTTGGGGGGCCCGAGCGCGGAGCGCCGCCGGTCTCCCCTCGGCCGCCGGCTCCGGCAGGCGCCCGGGAGAGCTGTCCAGCCACCCCGCCGCTGCCCGGCACAGCCGGCCGTCTCGGGCGCTGTCCCACGGCAGGGAGCAGCCCCACTCCTGTAGCTTCCACTGGTACCTCCGCTCCGTCGTCAGCGGGTTTGTTCACAAAACCCATCAGAACCCGCGCAAAACACAGGTGGGCAAACCGTCAACCACCGGCACAGCGGTGTCACAATGTTAGAGTCTCTTCAGAAAACAAGACCTTTTCCTGGTTTTCTTTGTCTTTTCCTGTTTTCCTTTCCACGATTTCCACAGATGTGTAACTCAGATGTACCATGTCAGCTGTTTTCCCCGTGAAGTTAAGGTGGCTTAAATTTCTGTGTTGCCTACTTTATGACCAAGGACTAGCAGCACAAGAATTAAGCAAAGGACAGAGACTAAGTGGTTAAGTTTCCAGTGCTTAGTCCTCCGGGTGACCCAGACTCAAAAAAGCACATGGTCTCCACAGAGAGCCGGGATGCTATGTTTGGGTGGGAAAATGTTACTAGAATAGATGCATGCTTTTGAAGTGGCAGCCACATGATGTGAACTGCAGTCTCTTTTGCTGCTGCTAAAAAGGAAATTTTAAAGTATGCCTCTGCTATTATTGACACTTCCTAAAAAATACCCCAGATGATTAGTGCATGCCCTAACAATGCCCAATGCAACAGAAGCATTCACAGAAAAAAAATGTGAGAAGCTGTTTAGAGGCAGGAAAAGAGAAATTCTCCTCATGCACATGACAGGAGGTCACACTTCTGGCAGGTCATGCTGACCCTTGTTTCCAGGCAGTTTCCAATGCAGCTGCCAGCCTCACTGTAATTTGCCATTGTGGTAATCAACATGCAGAAGGATAAGTTACAAGGAAAACTAGGTCTTCAGAGTGTGCTGATGGCCTGTGAAGTGTTTCTGCAGAACCCACCCATTTTATTCAGAACACTAGCCCTGCCTTGCTGGTGGCGCTCTGTGGCGCATGTCACTCTCTTATATAAGCATTTTGAAAAGTGCTGGTTCCTGTACTTACAGTTCACATAACAGCCACACCTTGCAGATACCAGTGAAATGTGGTAGGAACACCTTCACTATTGTGAAAGGGTTTTAGTAATCTTTTGTTTTCTAGTTATTCACCATATGTATCTAGTCAGTTAAGTCTGGGATAGTTCTGGGTGAAAAAAAGCTACAAATTACAAGGGCATAATGAACTAAACCCAAAATAACAACACAGTTTGTATTCTTCTGGGACTACACACTAGCATAAAAGTTCCACTGGATTTCTGAACCTTAGTTCTACCTAAATTTCATATAAAAAAGTAAATTCCTTAAGTAATGTTTCCCTTCATGACAAAATTTCCTTAAGCATAGAAAAACTTGTGTAAAGAAAGTTTATTCTCTTCAGTTCAGTAAGTTATCTTCCTTTAAACCAACAGTGTGCACTCTAGAATTTATCAAAGTGTTCAGGATTGAGTATTTGTTATATACCCAGCTAGCATTTATTTTACTTGGAGTTTGCACTATTTGGGATTCAAACAATTTTCCTCCTTGCAGACTGAAGGAAGGGGGCTAACTGCATGCAGTAGGTATAGTGATGAGTATTAATACCTCCTTGGAACATCTATTACACAAAACTGGTTACTCTACTTACAAGAATTAGTTTATGAACTAAATTATCCTTATCAGGCGCTACAGATTATGTTAACCCAATTTAAAAAAAATTGCCACATTCACATGCATCAGACTGCAAGCATTTCATTTTGGCTCAGAAAAGCTTGAAACGTGACTGGAAGAGCAGATAAAATAATTTGTTCTGGAGTAGCTTAGAAAGGACAGTAGATCATCAACTTATTTTAAAGATGTCTGAAAGCTCTTCACACAATGAGAACATCTAAGCAGCCAGTGTGAAACAACTCTCTAAAATGATGAATTTTTCAATATATTATTTTTTTTTAGTGAACTAAATCACATGGCAGCAGTAAATGTGCGTCAAAACATGTTCCAAATTCAACACCGTTTACAAATGAGGAGAATTTTGAGCCCTTGGTGCCTGAAACAAGTCAGCAGGTAGACATTCTGGAGCTACCACAGGTTAATCATTATATATGCTGTATAACACCAGCTTGCTTATACTACTACCAAACATAAGATGTCGAAGTCAGCACACCAATGCAGTGAAATAATATTGTCCAAAGACACCATCAGGGAGTTAGCAGGTAGTTTGGAGGTTTGATTTACCTGCACAGGTGGAAGAACAGGAATTCTGAGGTAAATTATTTCATTTCTCAATTTTTTTTTCTTAATTTATACTTGACCCAGCTTTAACTAATTAAAATTCAGCAGTTTACCTTTTTTTCAGACCCACTGGAACTGGGGAAGAAAATTCAGTTAGCGAGGCATGAAAACCATATACGGATCCACAGAGAAAGGAAAACTCATTTAACTATACAGCAACTAGAACACACAGACAACAGCTGAATTTATCTTCAACAAGTTAATACGTCCCAGTTCTGAAACAAGAGTTTGGTGTTTCAGTACTTTTGATTATTACTCAAAATACTAAAGTATTATTTATATTATTTATTTAAGAGCACTTGCAACTAATCTTTGAAAAGTGCAATGAACCTGATTCTCTGGATGTGGGATGGCAAGCCAAAGAAAATTGAAACATTGTTTCATGGCATCCTCATATTCCTATAAGAATGGAGTGCCACAGGGAAAACAAACAGAGGATACAACACTTGTGATACTGACCTAAAATCATTAAATAATTACAAATATGATGAGAATATGAAAATACTTATGAGCTCTGTGCAATACATTCAACGGTTTTAAGATCAACTCATAGCACTTACAGGATATATAACCAGGGGAAGACAAAAGGACTGCCAGCTGTATGACTAATGATCACAGTAGGAAGCCACGGGAGCTTAAATATTCAACTTATTAACAAGATTTTGGTGAAAGGAACGTCATTACAAAGAAAAATTAATATTTACAAGTTTAATTAAAACTGTATATGTTAAAAGTCAACAGGGATTAAACAAATAAAACTTCAAACATAATTGAATATAAATACCAAAGAAAAAATTGGAAAACAAACATTAACAAAACCTCCCAAACACTAAAAGCCATTTTCTAGATTGTTAAGCAAATGAGAGAAGTACAGAGACAAAGTTTTTGAAGGAAACAACACTTGAACCTTTTGAGAAATCACTTTGCTAACTTTTATAGTCCTAAGCTTAGGGTAAAGAGGGATACCAAACTATGAAATGGTTGTGAAGCTACATAATAAGGAAGAATAACACCCTTTCGGCAAGAGCAGTTCTTTATCCCTGAAGAACTTCTTGAGAAAATAATATTAAGTCCTCAAATATTTTTTTACAGTGAATATTGCAGTAGAATACTAGAGCTCATCTCATTAAGAACTTCTTTTAAAAATGTAAAATATTTAACATAAAACTAAAAAAATAATCCAAACCAACCAAACAAAAACCCCCACTTACTTGATGAGGAGTTCTATACAATGAAAAACAATCTTTAAGGGTTTGGGGTTTTTTTGTTGGTTTCATACTAGTCCAGTTTTCCTTATACCAGACTCATACTTTAGGTAAAATGGCCTGCTTTCATATAAATTATACAGAAGCTTCTACATCTTGTCAGACTATCATATCATTATTACAAGCTAAGATAAGCAACTACTGCAGATTTTCTTAGAAACCACTGAATATTTCATACTCAGTAAAATTTGAGAATTAAAGTTATCGCAGCAAATTATTGACCTTGACAGCACTTGAGAAGTAGCCACTGAAATATCAGCAGTTAAATCAACAGTTAAGTAGTTACTGCAATTTGGTAGTCTTAAAAAAAAAAAAAAAAAAAAAAAAAAAGAACTTCAGACTCTCCCCACTGCAAATGCTGCATCTCAATTCAAAACCACAGTACTTACAAGGTCTAATTATACAGCACCTAAAATTGACGTGTTATTTTTCTTTAAATAGAACCACAGAGTCTGTTATTCAGCATGATCCTTGGCACTTCTATTCATTACTATATATTGGTCATTTAGTAATTTGTGTTAGTATTGTCTAAATAAGTTGAGTGCAGTAACCTTTGACAGTGACAGTCAGTATGCCTAACAGTTCTGGAAAAAGGATAAGTGACTTATCATTCCTTTACAGCAGGAGTAAGGAAACCCCGAAATGTCTATTCAGCAGATATATGCAGACATCAGCTGCACAAGTTAGGTATCTTTGTGTATTGATATATATGGTGGACGGTATAAATGCCTAATCAGAAAATGCTACTACCCTCTGACTCCTCACATTTGCCAGGAATTTTCTGCTGCAAGAATGAAACAGAAATGGAAAGTCTTTCCCCCCACACCCTCTGGTCAAATTGAAAGAATGGGGTTTTTTACACTCCATACCAATGGTGCTGTAAAGGTAAGAATAGCAAAACAGGCTACAGAAACAAGAAACTGTAAACAGGAATCCTGAGCAGCTGTCAAAGGGCAAGTCAATTCATGTTTGGTTACAGCAGTACTGTAACAGGCTTGCTTGTCTGGATTTTGCAATGCAATGTTACATTATTAAGATGCAGATTGTTCTTTCAAATAAAACTCTAAAGCAAGAGAATGTACCATAAAAACAGAACTGAGGAAGACTTTGTAAAACTGCTTGTGAACCAATTTTATTCATTCCATTTGATACACAACATATAAAAAGAATACAGAGCCTTAATAAGATTACGCGGGTGTTCTTTTGCAGAGGTTGTACATAGTAAACAGATCACATGCACACACCCTATCCCACGCCTCACTGGTGCTGTACAATAAGTCTACAGGGCCAATCTGCCAGAGCTGTAAATGAAGAAAGGCAACACCTGCCTGGTCAGCAGGTCGCCTACAACTGTGACTTCCTCATTGAAACTTGGACTTTGCCATCTATTTAATGAACGTGGAGCTTAATTAGAAAGCACTATTTCATGTCTACAAGAATCTAGTATGCAAACTCATGCATGTAATCTAAGACTTTGTAATTACTTTGTCATCTACTGACGAGGGAGACAATTCCATGCATGCACCAAAAGACCCAAGTGCCAATCCATCTTCAGACTGGTTTGGATGCTAATTGTTTTGCCTAATTCTTCCAGTCCATCCAACTGCAGAAGGAGCAGTTGTTTGGAGCTCAGAACAGCTTTTCCCTTACAGTTGGCAGCTTATCAATGGCTTCGTTAGTATTCTTAACAGTCCAAAACTTGCATGTCTAAAAGCAGACAGTCCTTTACAGTGACATTTCTTTTCTCAGTCACAAGCAAATTAACAGAATTAGTAAGGAATATAACAACTTGTACACAAGATATATGGCAAAATAGGAAACTTTTGCTGTTAATTCATTTGGATGGTGATTTAAAATGGACTCCTACAATTCACTCCTCCATCCTTTTAAAAGGCCTCTTAGCATCCATTAGTCTTAGAGTATCATGCTTTCCTTCAGCTATCCCCTGGATTTGGTAAAGTAAATCTTCCTGATTTTAAAACTAGCTCTACAAATACACATACAGAAGGAGCTCTGAAGCCTGCTACGCCTAAGCAGCAGATTCCCTGCATTTACAAGCACACAGTTGCTTGTTGCAAAGCTCTTGGGTTTCTTCCTCTCAATTTCAGCATATGCCATCAGAGATATTGATAGTTTGTTTCAAGGGCCAGTTTGATGAAGACATCCATGCTCTGGTTTTGGAGTTTTTAGGTTTAAGTAAACTCAATCATTTCACATTGACATCACTTCTGTGAAATGTCCTGGTTAAAAGCTAGACTGTACTGAGCACATTGGTGACACCCCGTGGCATCCTGCTGAACTCTCTAACACAAAATTCTTTGAGGTCTTTGACGAATGTCTTCTCAGCACCAATGTGTCTCCTCACTTAAGTCTACCAGGCAGCAGTGAAGTGCTATGTCTGTAAAAAGTTTGTCACAGAGAACATTAAGTAGCAATGGTAACCAGTAACACTGGATTGAAACTAGTTGCTATGGAAATAGCAAAAATGTCTCAAGACTCCCACATAATTTTAGAATGTATAATTCACATGACTAGATCATTTATTCAAGCGATAAACATGATAGTTTCTGCTTGTAGCACATTTATATCATTAACAAGTTCAAGCAATCACTTGAATAATTTCCCTTAGCTTGCAAATTATGCACAACAGGAATCAGAAAATTTGTCAACAATCTTGAATTTTTTTGTTTACCTCACAGGGTAAAACCTTGATTTTCATTATCACAGTACGCCACTTCAACAGTTGTACACTGTAACAGAGGGATTACCTGTGACAAGATTAAGTCATCAAACTCAGTATGTTTATATTTATTTTCTTACTACTTTAAAAGATGACGTATTTAGTTGAACAGAGGCTCAAGAGGATACTCTTGTCAGTCACACTCACAAGTAGCAGATTTCCAGCAAATCAGCCAGAACATCACAGACATTTTACATCCTCCTCTACACCTAATGTACAACAAACACAGACTTCTTGCTCAAGCAAGCACAGTGCATTGATTTGCATAGCTGAACATCCAACTGTAGTACTGGAGAAGGGGTCAGGAGGCTTTTAACACAGATCAGACTTCCAGCCACACTAATCTGAAAGCTGCAATCATGTTAGCACAACTTTAAAGTCAGTATCACAGACCAGAGTAGCTGATTAAACTGATTTTCTTCGAAGAGTAAGGCCAGACTAAGACATGACACCTGTTTTGTGTACACCTCAGGCAGACATTTATTCTTACCCATTGCATGATCCTTTCAAAAATGATTAGTTGGTTTGGGCTTTTTTCCCTCATGACAAACTCCAGAACAAGAAGTAAGTTTTAGTGCTGAGTGCTACGTAGATTAATATAATACCCTAATTAGTGGATTTAATTTTGCTGTGATCTGAGGGAATTAATTATAAAACCTCTTACAGAGGCAAAAAACTTCAGTAAAAGCCAAATAAAGATTCTTTCTGGAGATGCTACACATAAGAGTTTTCAGAAGGAAGCTACAGTCTCATTTTACAGATAATAAGATCACCTTGATGATTCAGCTGCATACTAGGTGTGTGCAAGAAATGGGCAGCATTCAGTCAAACGAGAGCTGATGTTGAGAACCAAACTATCACACAACTCTAGAATTAATACAATTACAGATGCAGCAACTGACAGGAGTCTGTTTGACCAAAGAACATCACTTCTATGTTTGCTGTAAGTCAACTGTCAAATAATACCATAAATTACAGTGATCTGTAACATCTGGAAATTATGAAGAAGACTGATGTAAGCAAGTTCTCCCAGACCAACACTGAGAAGGCAATAAATGCAATGTGGCAGGCACAGCATTCCTCTGGATGAAGGCATACCGTGTACACGCCATTCTTTCTTCATTAACTGTCACCGACTGCCCAGGTCCCTGGCGGGGGTCTTCTGGGTGCTGTGACCTACCTGAGTGAGTCGCTCAATGAGAGATGGCCTCAACCCAGGCAGCACAGACACTCCTATAGAGTGACCAGCTCAATTGTGAGATCACCGAGGCAATCAGGCCTGTCAGCTCTTGCCAGGCCTTAGCTGCCCGAGCAGCTTCTTCTTAGGCAGGGGTTTTCCCAGGTGTTGCAGGAGAAACCACAGGAGACAGGGGTCTTCTTCAGGAGCCTTCTTTATTCTCTGATGACTCTCCAAAGAAGAACCTTGAAGGTCCCGAGAGCCAGATTTTTATTCTTAACCCAGGGAGTGGGGTCTACTGAAACAACCAATAGGAAAGCGGATTGAGAACTTAACCAGTCAGGGAAGGGATACAAAAAGAACCAATCAGGGTACAGAACTAAGGGGAAAACACTGCAACCAATCAGAGATAGGGTAATTAACATACCAGGAAGTAATTTTAACTGCGAACTTCAAACAACAGAGGACTGGCTGACTATGTTAGGGGAGTTCAAGGGCTAGACACTCTCCATGGAAGTGCTGGGAGCATTGCTCTTTTCACATTGCCCTTAGGAGCCTCCACAACTCCCCCTTCTTTATTATAAAAACCTTCCTTGAGAATTTCTCCAGGTACTTCAGCACGCATGCAAAAGTGACTAAAACAATCAGGATAATAACCAGAACCCATACCAACCCATTGAGGAGGGATGCCACCTATCCTTTCAGTCCCCAGTTTTTAAAAGGGTTGTCAAACCATTTTGCAGTCCTTTCCACCTTAAGTTCTTTAACGGTACTCTGGATTGCCTTGATCTTGGCATAGATGCTTTCTCCGTGGGATGATAGGTTGAAACAGCACAGTCCTTCAAATTCCTCACATCCATGTCCATGGTTTAGTAGTAAAAAGTCAATCGCTGCTCTATTCTGGACGGTGGCTTTCCGGATTGTCTCCTCGTCTTCAAGGAGGTCACTGAGCATGGCAGATGTCAAATTCACTTGTTTGCCCATCCAGCACTCTAGGTGTGATAGCTCACTTAATGCTTTTGCTGCAGCTACCCATGGCAGGAAAATCGACATGAATATCTGTTTTTGTTGGGACCAATCGGTAATTTGGCTGTCACAGTCTTCATGAAAGGTTTCCAAATCTCTTTTTTTACGGGCCGAATCCTACTCTTTGTTTTGCCAATCATGGAGTAGCATAATATTTGGGGCCAAAATGGTGAGCTTACCTGGAGTGCAGGGGCCTCCCTAAAGGCGAGCAGGGACCCCTGCCCACACCCTATCCCCACAAATCAGGAATACCCCTTTTGGCAACACTCTGGGGTTTCGAGTGGACATAGAAGGTATGTTAGCGGTATAATTGCACCAACCTTTTCTTCTATAAGTTTTGTTATTTGGGGACACATCTTTTCGAAACACCAATCTACACTGTTCCTTTAATGCCCAATCCTTTTTATTTCGTCCATAACAAAAATTTACATAGTAGGTGGCTGGGGAAGACCCCAGAAGGTCCAATTCTTGGGGTTCTTCTGGTGCATGTGGTAGGATTCCTGCCCACTCATCCCAAGTGTCCACCGGGCTGGGTGTTTTTCCGGTAAAGGAGTACTCACGTGGCAGTAGTGGAATCCCTACAAAGCAGGTGGGTAGGGGATCGTGAGCATTGCCCATGGACAGGCACATACTCTACTGTTGAAGGGACTTGCGAGGGTAACCCAAACATTCTCTTGTGGCTGTTTGACGATCCAGGTCTGGCTAAGCATGATCCAGATTACGAAGAGCATCCATGTAACGGCTGCTCAATGGTCCATTTTTTGTCCTGGACTGGTTTCTACACTCTTTCTTCAATGTTGCTTGTGATCTCATAACAGGGCAGTGTGCCATCTTTTGTATTTGGAGTCTCCTTTTCTCTACCAAGCCACTGTCTTTTGAAGCTCTGGTGTCCCTGTGGGCAGCTCAATAACACATTATTGTCAGTACTATCTTTCTCTGTTGATCCTATGTACGGTTTGATGTTTTTGGCTGGGAGCCACCTCTGACCTGATGGGGTCGACACACATGCATACCCTCTCCCCCAGGTAAACAATTGATGAGGCCCAAATATCTGGTGGGACTCTGGGTCCTTGATCAACACAGGTGGCTTCTCATCAAGCTCTGCTTGGGCCGAATTTGAGATGTGCCTGATTATGGGGGGATTAGGCTCTGCACTAGAACAGTTTAGGAAATTAATTACATATAGAGCCTTGCCCAGTCTCTCAATGGGAGATAGTGTCTCTGTTCCCCCCTGCTGTGGATGAAGAACTCTTTTAATTGTTTGATGAGTCCTTTCAACAACTGATTGCCCAGTTGGACAATATGGTATGCCCATATCATGTTGGATTCCTCATTCCTGAAAGAATGTTTTTAGCTGCTTAGACACATATGCGGGTCCATTATCAGTTTTCATTTTCTGTGGCACTCCCAGAGTTGCAAATGCTAGTAGAAAATGTTTCTTGACAAAAGCGATGTTTTCACCAGCATGCGCTGATGCAAAGACTGCCGCTGAGAATGTATCCACAGACACATGGACATATTTCAGTCGTCCGAAAGATGGGACATGGGTAACATCAGTTTGCCATTGCTCCTTGCTATTTAGTCCCCTTGGATTGACTCCTCTTTTGAGGGATGGGACTTGGTAGGACTAGCACTGCGGACACGATCCCACCACTGCTTTGGCTTGTTCTAGTGTCGGGTGGAACATCTTGACCAAAGCATGTACATTTTGGTGGTAAAATTGGTGGGAAAGTTTTGCCTGCTGGAAGGTGTCAGGCAAGTTAGGAATTTGTGCTGACATTGCCAAGGTATCTGCTCTCCTATTCCCTTCCATGATAGCTCCTGAAGGTCAGTGTGTGATCTGACATGCCCGGTAATGGTATGGTTGCTTTCTGTGGGAGATGAGAAAGACCAGCTTAGAAAGCAAGGAGTACAAATTTTTGTTGGACACCTCCTTCAAAAAAGCGTGTTCTGCTCTCATTACTACTCCAGCCACATAGGCCAAATCTGTAACTAGATTAAGACGTTGGTTTTTGAATTTCTCAAAGGCTCTGACAACAGCTGCAAGTTCCACAATTTGTGGGGATCCTTTCACCACTCGGACATCAGCCTTCCACTTCTGAGTCCCAGGATCTCTCCAAGTCATAACTGACTTATGAGAAGATCCTGAGCCATTGGTAGAAACTGTCACAGCTTTGAGAGGAATTTTACTTTGAACAAATTTTGGAATCAGATTGAAATTGGTTTTGAACAATTTGTGGCCAGATAATGGATTGAGATTTTGCTGGGTAGCTATCGAGAGAGAACTGGAGGTTCTCTCCTTTTTCCAGAGAGAACTGGAGATTACTTTCTTTGGAGCAGGAACTCCAGCTCCTCAGTGGTTGCCAATGGGACATATATGCATTTGAAATCACACCCTGCAAGAGAGCAGATGCATGTCCTACCTTTGCGGATGACCACAGCTATGGCTTCTTGGGGGGTGGTTACAGTCTTCTGTAGTTGGGCATGGAGAAAAATCCATTCAAGGATCAGCAAAGGATCTTTCAGCTCAGGGTCCCATTGGAAAAGCAGTCCATAAAGATGAGGAGTACTACCTAGAACAGCCAAGAAGAATGCTAAACTCAGCTCATACCTGTGTGCTTGCCGAGCAGACAGAGCCTCCTGCACTCGGGTAACAGCATCCTGTGCCTCCAGTGTCATAGGTCTGGGCGAATTGAGTGCGCTGTCTCCTCTCAGCAGGTTGAACAGCGGGGCCAGGTCCTTGGAGGAGATTCTCAGGAGAGGCCTCATCCAGTTGATGGAGCCACAAAGTTGCTGCACCTCACTGAGTGTTCGGGGGTTGGTATTGATGATTACTTGCTGCGGTGTCACTGTCCGCTTGTGTACACGCAGGACCAGGTAGGTCCAGAGACTGGTGAGCTGGATCTTCTCTGGCTGGATCTCAAAGCCCTCCTCCTCAATGGCGTCCATGGTGGCTTTAAGAATGCAGTCCAAGTCTATCTGATCTTTAGCATATAGGAGTACATCATCCACGTAGTGCAGGTAATGCCGTCTGGGAACCTTTCTCTCACTGGAAATAGAGTTGCGGCAACATGCCACTGACATATCGATGGACTGTTCTTCAACCCCTGGGGGGAGAACCAGCCAATGGTAGCACGTAGCACCTCAATGGAGCTTGCTGGTTTAGGGATGAGACAGAAAATGCAAATCGGGGGGCATCTGCTGGGTGAAGCAGGATGTTGAAACAACAGTCTTTGATGTCGATGACTGCAAGTGGCCAGTTTCTGGGCAACATCATAGGGGAGGGCATCCCTGGGGGTAAGGGCCCAAAGTCTTCGATCACCTCATTAACCCTCCTAAGGTCTTGTAACAGTCTCCACTTGTCTTTCCTAGGTTTTTTGATTACAAAAACGGGTATTCCAGAGGCTGTTGGGGGGAACAATATGCCCCTTGGACAACTGTTCCTCCACCAAAGTCTCCAGTATGCACAATTTTTCTTCAGGTAAGGGCCACTGATCCAAACTGGATGGTCTTGCTTCCAGTTGAGCCGGGGGGTATCTAAGGTGCACTCTTCAGTGACCCCTACTAAAAATCCCTGGAGTTAATAGTAAGGGTAACGCCCCACTGGGATAAGACATCTCTCTCCCACAAGGTGATTGGGGCCCTGACCACCAAAGGCCTTATGGTTGCCACTTTGCCTTCCAGGCCACTGATGACAACATTCTTCTTTGCCCTCCACGATGTTACTACCCTTCTGATACCAGAAATGAACCTGAAACTGGCTCCAACTCCCAGTCAGGCCATTCAGATTTTGCTGTGAGGGTAACATCGGCCCCAGTGTCCATCATCCCCAACCTTTTGATCTTTTCTGCCCTGGAGAATAAAGTGCATTTGACTATAGGCTTTCTTGTTCCCATTAACTGAACCCATAAAACAGTTGGGTTTTATGGCACGGTGTCTGGCAAGTCTTTTGGCAGTAGGAACGCTTGAGTGAGAGGGACTCCTGCTGGCAAGAAATAAGGGTAGTCCAAACAATTAACAGAAATAAAAATCTTTTCCCCCAGCTCTACAGTCTGCACCTCTGCGATTACCGCCAATTCAGCCAGTTTATGGATAGGATCTCCTATAATTAAGATGTCAAATGGTCCTCTCAGAGGTGCGCATTTGCCTATGGCAATCCTATAAACAGAGTCACATTCAAACTGAATCGATAAGTCACCAGCTCACCAGCTCACGTCAGGTTCCCACCTGTATCTTGGCATAAATTGATTGCTCTTCATCTAGACGGTAACTTCCGACGCTGGTGTCTTCTTCCCATGCGGGAACTGGTTCTTACTGTCCTATTCTTCTAGGCGAGGGTTGCGACCCAGTGGAGCCAGCTGAGCATTTGGTGTAGTCGCGCAGCATCGACCTGCGCTCGACTTGGCATTTCCAGACTTTCACCACCTGCTGGGATTGCTTTTTAGCCAGTGATGATCACATCGGTGTTCTACTGCTTCCTTCTCAGGATAGTCCGCAATAAACTGTCCAAACTGTCCACAATTGAAACATCTTGGGTTATCTTTAGACGCTATAACGGTAAAAGCTCCTGACATGCCACGTGCAATGCCCTATGTGACTGCCTGTGCAACAGTATTTTCAGTAGAACTGTGCTTCACACATGCTTCAATCATTTGATCTATAGTTGGTTCAGGGTCAAGGGGTAGGGCTCGGAGGATAGGTTTTGTGATCAAATTAGCATTCAGCAAAGCCATTTTCACTAGCATGTCTCTCCTAGCGTCAGCACTCTCAAGCTGTTTCTCCAAAGCCGCTTTTAATCTGTCTACAAATTTCATAAATGATTAATCTACTCCTTGCTTAATGACGGTGAAGCTTTGGACTGGCACATTTTCGTCAGGCACCAAGAGGAGAGATGCCTTTGCTGCACATGAAATTTCCCTTAAGGCTGAATCTGGAATATCGAATTGTTCAGTAGGATTTAAACAATTTCCTTCCCCAGCAATTTGTTCTAATATCAAATTTGGTTTATCAAGGTCATTTTGGTACTCTGTTACCAACGTAGCCAATTGCTTTTTCCAATTTCTTTCCCACAATAAATATTCTGCTGGTGTTAATACTAACATCCAATTATATTCCAGATGTCATGTGGCAACAGCATATGCACAGCAAAAGTGGCTTCCAATAAGTGCCTGAAGTAGTGTGAGCCGCGACCATGTTCCTTTGAGGCTTTATTGAGTTCTTTCAACTCATTAAAGGGCATCACCTGCCAGGTTACTTTTCAGGCTTGCCTTTTGCCCTGCCTAACCATTATCGGGAAAGCCGTTATCTTGTTGGCAATGTCCCAGTCTTGGTCTCTTATTGCCTCCTCTCTGGTTTTCACCCAGTGATCCTCATATTCAATGTCTGACAGTGAGGACTCACTGCTTTCATCCTCTGATGAGGAGGGAGAGGGTTTGATGTATTGATGACGTTGCTTTTTTACTATGCATGAAGGGGACGTCTTGCCATGGGTAGTAGCCGAAGCCAAGATGGCTTCCTTCCGGCGTCTACTACTCTCACTTCCGTTTTTTAGGTGAGGGGGATTGGGAGTGTGTCTTTGTCCAGTGGGCGTGGCTTGAGAAGTGGGCGTGACAAGGGGCAGGGACTGAGGTCAAACCTGCTTGGGAGGTGTGGCAGGGTCTGTGCAGGGGGTGTACTTGGGGGTGGGATCTATAATACACTGTGTGGTGGGCGTGGTCATGATACCAGAGGAGGGCCTGCAGTGGTTACACCCAGCGACACACCAGGGAAGGCAATAGGAACAAGGGATGACATCACAGGTTTGTGGCCATTTTGTGGGTTTAGGGCGGGAAATCTTGGAAATGGAGGAAGTAAAATGGTGGGGCTTGCCATCTTGAACCGTGTTAGAACCAGAGAATTGCGAACCTGGAATTTTTGGAGAGGGTAAAACTGGGTAGGTAGGCATGGGAAGGAGGTTGCATGGAAGGCCCAAGGCAGTGTGACCAGCACTGTCCTGGAAAGGGTAGAGACGGAGTTGGGGAGCAGGCGAGAGGCGGTTGCTACTCGGTGCAGTACTGCAGGATGCACTTGCCAACCCACCCTCTGATGGGCAGAAGAGTTTAGGGACATGGGGTGATGGAGGAGGAGTAGGGGTTTTTAACTGAGGTTCCCAAACATTCCCCAATTTCCCTCCTAAACTGATTCCCTCTAATGCCTTTATTATCAACTTAAACAAAGGAAAAAACTTTGCTACCAAAAGGTCCCCTTCCAACTGAACAACCATTAAATTGGTCACCACAGCATCCCAAAACTGGTTAGACTTAAATGAGGTTAACTTAACATTGGGAAAAGACTGAAAAATGCACAGAACGAAACCCTTCAAAACCCCCCTTTGAAACTTAAAATCTGCCCCAACAAGGATAGCTTTAACTTGGTTATAGAACTCCTGCTCTGATGAGGTGAGCGATGGACAGCTCAGCTTATTTCCCATCCTGTCTCCACTCCCTCCTCTACGGTAAAAAGGAAATACAAAAGCAGAAAGCCCAACAAACTCACAACTTTTCTTTGCCTGATGGTGCGGGCCAAACGAAAACCAACAGGGGGTGGCCGCCTGGCTTGATTGGCTGCTGTCCGATGTTCTTAGCAGGTCCTGACTGATGCCTCCTCGGTACCTTCTGCTAAAACACAGAAGGGTTGATACTGCCCTTTATACTGTCATGAATAATGACATTATGAATAATCCCATGACATTATTCCATATGATTCTAGGTTGTGGAAATCATTTCATACTCCTTAATCCCACAAAGATGAAGGAAATCTTTGGTAACGATCTTCCACTTTCTTAGCATTATTCTGGGTAAATTCCAGTTCCACTCCCTTTCCTGGTAATTGCAAAGCCATGAAGTGAAAGGCAGAACATATATCTCCTTTTCTGAACTTGAATAGTGTCTGAAAGGTGATTACCATACTATTGACCATCAGATATTATTACAGATACTATTAGCTTCAACAAACACATGAAGCTCACATAAAATAAATAAAGATCTCTGATTCATATTTTCTGGGCATAAATACAAATATTTATTTTGCTTATATTCAAGAGCAGACATATCCACTTCAAATAACACAGTGATGAAAGACAGGCAGAGAACCAAATATTCTGCAACAGATTTTAATAAATTTAGCTTTAGTCAAGTATTTTTAAAACCAATTCTTGTACTCCTAAACTAATTATTCATGCTTGAAAAATAAGGGGAAATATTTATGATTGAAATCATAGTAATTCAGTTGCTAAGATGCTGTACCAAATAAAGTCTTATAACTTCTTGCAGTTTCTATGGGACTTGAAGCATGCTAGACTGCTTTATTTGCTACAAATCCAAATCCAACAAATCCAATGTTAATACATCTGTATTAACATCCATGATACCCTCCTTCTTAGTTTTAAACACAAACTTTCACCACAGACCCTAAAACTGCTAGGAATCTGCTAGATAAGGGATAAATCTAACAATTTTTGAATATTTTCTGATCAGGTCTGATCTCATCTATTTATCTCTTTAATTCCATTAATTTTCTCCATTACTAACTACTTCCACCTCCATATAACTTTTTTTTTTTTTCCCCAAACATTAGGAGTCAATTCATAACCAAAACAATCAGTAAGAAATCCAGTGATCATCAGGCTTCGCGTAACCTCTGGTCAGAGGACTAATCTGCTGGAAGCAAATTAGCTTTCTTTCTAGAGATCAAAATGGCCAGCAGTCAGAAGGCTGAGGGGTGACCTCACAAGAATCCACACCCTTCTAACCAGGTGCAGGGAGACAGAGGAGGGAAAGGTACTAATCTCCTCTATGAGAAAATAGAATGATGCTACATCAGGGGAAGTTCAGGCTGGACATCAAGGAGTTGGATTTGCTGATCCTTTTGGGTCCCTTCCAGCCTGAAGTATTTTGTGATTCTATGAACATATACAGTTCACTTGAACCCACCAAAATTCCTCTCTTGGCTACTTTACACAAGAATTAGTATGAGGTTATTATAAATATTACCTATTTGAAGTGTCACAGTCTAAGAAAACTTGCATAATTCAAAAGGTCTTGAAGCTGCTCCTAATAATAAAAATTTATCAATCACTGCTGTGCAAATCTGCATTTCTTAGGCAATACTGTATTTTTAATTAAAGACATTTCCCTAGTTTAAATAATATTAAATACACAAAGGAACAACTCTCTCATGTGCAATCACTCTTTCTTTAACTTTCAATATAAATAATATATGTCCCAGGGCTACTAAAGCTGAGTAACTATATATATGCAATTACTTATTCTAGTATGTTTCAAGTTTTAAGGTACTTGGAGATATTGGGCTAGACCAGTTTCACAGTTACATATATCAGGGCAGTTAGCAAGTGCTGATGGAATACCACAGGACAAAAAATAATCCCCAAGTCTATCATTACAACCAGCCTGTTCTCTAGCAGCATACACATTTACATACACATGCCAGCAGGACAAGAAGAGTATGTGGTTTGCAAGGAAAGAAGCAATGGAATCCAATGCAGTAATCTACAGAATCTACTTTACGTTTGCACCATGTATACATACATGCACATATACACAGAGATACATCAATATACAAACCCAAAATATCAGGAGAGCTGTAGTGGCAATGCCTCTGAAGGAAAGAATAATATTACCTTTCCCTCTTCCATCAAATGCACTGTTGACACACAAGAACAGTCTTCCTGTTATTCTCCCATCAACTGAGGAACAGAGCATGTCTAAACAGCAAATGTCTCACCCCATTGTCCTGGGGTGACTATAATGCTTGTATCCCCAACCGTCTGTTCTGTGTGTGCTGTATGTTGTGTTCTATACCTTTAAGACTGGTTCTGAGAGTGAAGCAGGGAAAGAACAGGCGCGTATTTTATTTTGAAAAACAGTGCTCACTCCTCTACATTCTTCTTCTCTTTTTTGGGGCTGTGTGTTCGTTGGATGCACGGGCAGCGGCCAGAGAGAGGGGTTTTTTTCCTTCCAGTTAGTTTAGGTAGCTGAGGCAAAGAAGCTTCCTGGACTGGGTTTTTTTTTTTTTCCCCCTTTTTCTTGAGATTGTTCAAATCTGCTCTGGACTAAAAACCCAGAGGACTGGGATCTTGCACCTGCAGCCCACCGGGTCCTGGACCTTGGCATTTTCCAGCACCGAAGGGACTGGGACTGATAAGAGACTGATAGAGCCAACTCCTGACAAGGACTTCCTCAGTTTTGCCATCTCTCTTTGGAGCAGTGAGAGGTTTTATTGTTTCATATTATTTCATCTGTCATGCTTGTGGGCATTTTGTTTGTTAAATAAATACTTTTTTTCCATTTTTCTCTGAGGAAGTTCTTTTTCCCAGACTGTCTGGGGGGGGAGGGGGCTGTTTCGGTTTGCTCTCCAGAGGAACCCCATTCGGAGGTTTCCTCTCAGATTTGCCCTAAACCAGGACACCCATCCATATTGGTAACAGTAGCCTAAAAAACACATAGTGCTAGGCACTGAAAGAACACAAATCCCACCTGAATCCCTAAAGCTGGTGTCCCTTTCTAGAGGTTGGGTTGAGTTACGACATCCACACCGAGGCTGTGGTTGATGCCGCACTCCCGTTTATTTTTTTTCTCTTCATATTTATTCTCTTGTGACTTCATTGACATTACGAGGCACTTAAAAAATGTACACACTTGCTGCCTTAAGGAGGCTTCCATATTAACACTATAAAACTACATATGAACACCCGTTAGAACCTGGAACACCTTAAGGGAGAGAGGTGAATTTTTTTTCTGCGCCACAACCTGAATTTTTGCTGCATCACAAAGGCCCACCAGTTCTGCAGGCCAAGGGCCCAGTCTGGAATTGCTCACCTTATTCCAAATATTTCTGCAACAAATTCCCTGACCAGAGATCATTTTATCATAACTGTTCCCTAGAACATGAAATGAAACAATTTTTTGCTTCAACAAAAAAACTTATGGTGTCACTCAGAAAGAATTTATTTTTAAGCATGAAAATATTCAGAAAAATATTTGATGCACCTTCCTGTGAAGCTCTAGAAATTTCAATGCTATGTTTCTCAAGCTCTGAGAAGAATGATGAGAGGTAGCAAACCCCGAACCAGTCCATTCCCCTTGAAATATCTGACAGGGATTTCATTCAAACAGGTTCTAAGCAAAACAAAAATAAAGCAATTGAGGTCACCATTCCCTCAAATAATCAGACACTCTGTCTTTTACCCATCTTCAGACCAAAGCATTTTGCAAGGTGTGAGGAAAAGACTAGCAGAGCAGCTCCATGAACTACAAAACAGCTTGGGGGTTTAGGGCTCAAGGGAATACAGCGTGGGGAAGGGATGGGCACAAGGCCGTTCAGAGCCCAATCCAGGCAGGAGGGAGTCAGAGGCTGCCTGGGGTGAGGGCTTGCCAACTACAGTGAGGAGGCAGCACCCCAGATGGTTCAGCCCAGGCCCTCTTCCAGGCTCTGCAGTCCCTCAGTTACTTGCCCAGAAGTCCTGTCATCTCTTTTCCTCACAAACCAGCTTCCAGCTGGGAGTATGCAGGGTATGAGAGAAACAAATGCCAAGAAAAATGCCACTGGAGATGTCTTCTGCCCCATCACACATTTCATGATAGGGGAAATAAAAAAGCCAAACACTACAAAAATTTCAAGAGAAGCATGTGTCACTACCTTTTTTAATCTTTGCAGCAGCTTCTATTTTACCAGCTTGGTATTAACAGCAACACACCTCTTATATTTCAGCAACTGATAAAGTCAAAACCAATTCCACTGGATATTTGCAGAAGGAATGGATAACAATTTCTGGGAAATAACCAGTCACTGCATATACATGAAGCTCTTAAAATGGATACAACTAAAATAAGCTGCAACAGTGCCTGAAGCAGAAGAAGAAAAAATACCACTTCCTATATCAGATGAGTCAACATACAACCATGGTGCTTTGTTCTGTTTAGGTTGTATGGGGCTCTTTAAATTTTAAATTTTTTTACAGGAGACATCTTGAAGGCTTGGTGACATCTCCTTTACTATTAAGGGCTGACACACCTGCCCACTTGACTAGGTATGAAAAAAAGCAACACTTAATCATAGCTGAGGATTGAAGAGGAGAAGTAAGGACCAAGAAAGCAAAGAATCTGAAGAAGGGCATGCCAATCTCACCAGCCTTTTTCAGTCCCAAAGCTGACTACATGGAAAGTGTCGTATTTCACTTTAGCTATGAAGCACCATCTCCTCCACTCACAGGTTAGCTGCCAGAATATTTCTGGTATCCTTAATATGGCCATTCCTTTGACAAAAAATTGTATCTGAATATCAACTATGCAGGAATGAACAACAATCCATTATCCAATCAAAACACTAATTTCTTCTATGAATCAAACCATTTTAAGAAGAAAACACATTTTTTTTCTTTTTAGGTTCTACTTTCTTTGTTGTATTAAATCTGTTTGGCAAGTCTTTCATAAGACTTTAGACAGACAACAGCAAAAATAATTCTGCCTGTCTGCAGCCAGCTTTTCCATTCTAAAGTACCCCAGTAAATGACACTTTTTTGGGGGTGGGAAGCAGGAAGGAGGAAGCTTGGTGAGGTTTTTGGTTGGTTGGTTGTTTTTTTTTTAGGTTCTTTGGTGGAACACAGGCAATGACAGAATGAACAGCATATGACCTCAAAATTGGAAAATATCTTTAGTCAATCATTCTTTCAAAATATTCAAGTTGACAAAATTCTGAATATTGTGTGAGTTTGTTTTACATTATTACAATAAGCACTGAGGTATTAGCTTTTTCCAGGCAGGTAAAGACATATCTTTATGAGAAGGCTAGGGAAACAATATAGTGAAATGTAGCACTTTTATAACTAGACAACACAAAGTATTTAATGATTGACTGTCAGATAGTAGCTAGGTTTCGTTAAAAATAAAAGGAAAACTTACCATTTTCCCCTCATAATGGAAATCTTTTATCATTTATGAAGTTTATGAAGGTTATTACTTAAAGCTGGACAAAATGTTGGAGCAAGTGCCTTATTACTCTAAACAAAGGTGAGTAGTTTCAGGATGATTTAATGTATTTTCACAGCTGTACTTCTGGATATTAAGTAATTAAATACTAAAATGTAGTTTAATAAAAACCTCTTGATTGAAAAGTAAGTGTGAGTTTGATCCTTGCTGTCTTTGTTTCAGTTTGTTTTTTTGGGCAACAGCTATTTTGCAGTGAAGGTGGAAAGTAATATTTGATGGGAGAAAAACCCAAATCAAATCTTTGCAGCAGAAAAGAACCTGGGGGTGCTGGTGACAGCAGCTGAACATGAGCCAGGGTGTGCCCAGGGGGCCAAGAAGGTGGCCAAGAAGGCCAGTGGATCAGGACTGGTGTGGGCAGCAGGAGCAGGGCAGGGATTGTCCCCCTGTGCTGGGCACTGCTGAGGCCACACCTCGAGTGCTGTGTCCAGTTCTGGGCCCTCACTGCAAGACAGACACTGAGGGGCTGGAGAGAGTCCAGAGAAGGGCAATGGAGCTGGGGAAGGGTCTGGAGCAGCAGTGCTGTGAGGAGCAGCTGAGGGAGCTGGGGGTGTTTATCCTGCCAGAAAAGAAGGCTCAGAGGAGACCTTATCACTGCCTACAGCTGCCCAAAAGGAGGCTGTGGGCAGGTGGGGTTGGCCTCTTCTCCAGGCAACCAGTGACAGGAAGAGAGGAAAGAGTCTCAAACTGTGCCATGGGAGGTCTAGGTTGGACATAATACTGTTTCACGAAATATTTCACAAAATACTTCACAAAACATAATTTCAATTTGCTTCACGGGGAGGGTGATTATATCTCGGAATGGGCTGGCTGTCCGGCGAGGCGGTGGAGCCACCGTCCCTGGAGATGTGTTGAAGACTGGACATGGCACTCAGTACCATGGTGTGGTCAGCCTGGTGATATTCCGTCATAGGCTAAAACCAGAGGTATTTTACAACTTGCAAATTGATTCCGTAAATTCTGTAAACACAGGGTCGCGCTAGGGACTCTCGCCGGGAAGGGATAGGGCACTGTCACAGTAACAGCCACACACGTCTGTTATGAAAGAGCTTTCACACCCACACAAGCCCAGAACCGCAGGCTCAGCAGTCAAGGGGCGCAGGGCGACCCAGGCGGCGGTGTCGGGGGCCGAGTGTCTCGGCGTGGTCGGGCGGCAGCACCAGCGGCAGGGCCGGGCCCCGCTTCCCGCTTCCCGCTTCCCGCTTCCCGCTCCCGCGGAGCCGCGGCCGGCGCCGCTCCGCCCCCTGGCCCCGCGCCGCCGCGCCTGCGCGGAGGCAGCGCGGGCCGGCCATGGCGGTGGCGGCGCTGCGGCCGCGGGTGGCGGCGCTGGGCCGGCGGCTCGGGGAGCGCGGGGCCCGCGGTGAGCGGCGCGGCGGGGGCGGCGGGGCGGCCCCGAGGGCGGCTCCGCAAGCGGCGTGTGCGCTCGGGAGCGTCAGAGCCTGGCCGCGGGTGGCCCTAATTTAGTCTTCAAAGCTGTGGTCTGACGGGATGACTGGCCTGCTCAAGTGCTGTGTTATTCAGCCGCTCTTGTAGATGCCCCAAGGACGGATGATAAAGCCATGTGGAAAAGGAGAGTGAGTAAGGCTCCTGCTGGATGCTCATCGGTGCTAAGGCAGCGTTGTGTTCTTTCCTCAGATACCTTCCTAGCGAAAGGCTCTGCTAATCTGGACAAGTTGAAGGAGCTCTGCAACGAAGGGAAAGAACATCCTTCAACGCTTTTTCAGCTCTATACCCAGGTACTTTGTTATGGACATCAAACTCCCTTTCAAGAAAATGTGCGTAGGGTGTGGAGACGGTTTGCAGTAAAAAAGGATGGTGGGGCAGAAAGGCGTCTCTATTGCTTGGGGGTGTGTGGTGAGCGGCTGTGAAGCACAGAACTGATTTTGACTGGGATAACTTGGAGTCGTTTGTGCTGTTTTTAGGGACAGGAGGGGGTTTGGCTTTACATTCACCATCACCAATCCTTCAGTACTTCTAACTTGCATGTTTTGTAAACTAAATGTTAAAAAATACGTTCAAATTGTAATGTTTTGTAAACTAACGAGTTTTCTGTGTTACTACACACTGCCATTTAATTGCTTTGACAGTAGCATTTCTACTTTGTATATGTTCTTGTTTTCACAGGCTGTCCTAGATATTACATATTTTGAGGAAAACCAGCTTGTGGATGAAGATTTTCCAGAAGAATCTTCCTTGCAAAAACTTAAAGAACTTATTTGTATTCTTTCAGAACCAGAAGACCTAGTGAGGGAATGCAGCATAAAAGAAGAAGTGAGTAGCCAGAGGGTGAATTATTTCATTAGTTAAAACCAAAAGATCTGAAATGGGACAGTAGTGTCTTATTTTTGATGGGCAGAATTTAAAGTATTTTGAAACATTTTCAAGTCTTTTTGTTATTTAAAGAGTGATTCCTGAAATTACTGTTTCAAATGCCCTTTTGTGTGCTTAGAACTTCTCTTGCTAAGATTTCATGATTCCACAGGCAGTTAACAATTCTATTTGACTACAGTGTTAGGTTAGACAAGGCTTCTCTCTCTGAATGTTTTTGTCAAACACAGGCCCTGAAGTAAGAAATTCAAACAGTGTTTGTATATGTGACAGTGCATATTAGTAGTTCAGATTTATTTTTGTGTTAGACCAGTTTGCTGGATTTTATTTCAGCCCATCAACATCCTCGGTGCAGAGTTGTTGGAATGTCTTTACTGGAGAAAAGGAGCCCTGCTTTACATGTATTGCCACACAGCAAAAGAAAGGAGTGAATGGCTACAAGAAAACATTGCCACATTTAAAAAGGTAAAGAAGATGAAAATGTTGTATGAGCTTGTGAATACGGCTTTAAAGTTTGACTCACCACTTTTAAAATATGGCTGGGTTTTTTATTTTGATTTTTTTTTAAATTAGGATTTTGGGGACTTCATAGTAGAAAGTATTTCTGCCTGTCATTAATTTAACAAGAACTTACTTTTTCCTCATTTTTAACTGTACTTAGTGTCTTAATGATGGAGTTCATTACTTGATGAAGATGCTTAGCTTTAGATGCCCTCTTCAGCTAGATGAAGATGTTTCACTTCAAGATAAAGACACAGCTAGATTACTCAGTGAAGGTAAAAAAACCAAAAAACAACTCCAAAAATCTTTCTAACCCACTCCTCTTAAAAACTTATTCACTTTATGAAATGCTTTTCTGCGTGTTTTTTATTGTTTGACCTAATTTATGTTCAAGACCTGACACTTTTTAGAACAAAAAGATAATAAATGAAGCAAATAAGCAGACAACAGTGCTCCCCTTTCTTTTCTGACTCATGAATTTTAGGAGGTGTCAATGCTCAGTTTCCTGGTGTTTTATGAGTGCACTGCAGGGAGGTGAACTGAGACAATGAACGTTTGATGCACAGTAGTGTTTGACACTGGCAGTGTTTATACACAGTATTTTACAACTATCCAGGTCACAACTGACAGATGTTTAAGGCGCAAATGTGACTGCAGAGGGTGCCAGAGGGTCACATGTTGGTGTTCCTTTTTAGCTCTAGGACAGCACAGGTACAACAAACACAGTTACAGATTTCACACAGGTAAAACTATTTGCAGAATTGGTTAGATTTCTCTGTCACCACTTTATGTAGCATTATGTAAGCATCAGTGTGATGCAGGTAGGGTGATAGAGCAGGAGGGGGATTTGTATAGTAAAACAGCTGAGCACTCTCCAAAACAGCTGTACTCTGACTGTGGCAGAATGCAAGTACCTTCTTGTTACATTTCATCTGAAAGGAGCATTGCTGCTATATAGCTCCATAATGCAAAGTCAAGTTGTGGAGTTATTTAGCAGGATTTTTCTTTTTGTGGAAACAAAAGTATTTGAATTCAAGTAACAAAACTGCTGCTGGTTAACCTGAGTTAAGATGACCTTAAACAGTATCTTTTAGGCTTAAAGTGTGGGAGGCACAGAAATACTCTAAAGTAAATATGTACAGGCATGCTTGTTTTAAAGTGGCTGTAAAGAAACACTGAAGTTCTATGAGATAATTAGGCAAACAAAATAATGGAAATAATATTTATATGGCAGTCTTAGAAGTTTTTAACATTATGGAGGGCCTGGACTGGACAGAGAAATGAGCATGGTCTTGATCCAGGTTTCTTCTGGGCATTATATGTTTATGTAATTATGTACTTACACTGTCCTTTTGGAACTTTTTTCCCCAGGTGTTACTGAAAAACGCTGCATACTTGCTTATAGCAGAACAATAAAGTACTCGATCTAAATTATTTTTGCAGGTATATTTAGTGACACTCACTTACTGGCAATGATGTACGGTGGAGAAATGTGCTACTGGGGACTGAAACACTGTGGACAAGAGAAGCAGGAACGCCTTGAGTCAATAGATGCTGTGTCTAACAGTGACCTGGGCAGCAGTTCACAGAGCATATCGGTGCATTTCCAAGAAACAGGGAGAAACATGCTAACAAAGTACGTTGCCATATGTGAAGGACCGTTAAAAGGTCAAGGGTGGAACACAACAGCTGCAAAACAAATGCTGGATTACTTCGTGGAGTCACACAACTAAGATCTGCTGCGTTGTCCGTACTAGAAGAAAACTTGTGTCATAAGAGCACACTCTTCTGTGACTGACTTCTTTCCTTTTTCTTTTTTCCAACCGAAATGTATACTTGTGTTGCATTAAAAAGGCGCATTCCGAGGAGGCGCGGCCTGCGGTGCAGAGTGCAGCGCGGTGTTGGGCGCGGTGCCCCGGCGGGGCCGGAGCGTGCGCTGCTGCGCGGGGCGGCGCCATGGCGGCGGCAGCGGAGCACGGCCTGGAGGCCGCGGTGCGGGGCGGGCTGCGCGTCCTCCGGGACCGCTGGCTGCGGGGCACCCGCCAGAGCGGCGGCAGCGCGCCCAACCCGCTCCCGGCGGCCCCGGACGGTGCGGAGGAAGGGAGCACCCTGCAGACGCTGCCGGTGAGCGGGGCCCTGTCGCACAGGGCGGGAGGGGGGGATGGCAAAGCGCTGCGTCCCACCGCATCCTTCTTCCCTGCTGGATTCGTGTGTCGTTAAACCGCTGCTCTCAATGGTTTTCAGATCGACGTGCAGCTGAACATCATGTCCTTCCTTTCGCCCCAAGATGTGTGCCGCTTAGGAAGCACGAATTGTTACTGGAGGGCAGCTGTGCAAGATCCGCTGCTGTGGAGGTATTTTCTCCTGCGGGATCTCCCCTCTTGGACATCTGTTGATTGGAAATCTCTTCCAGATGAGGAAATTTTTAATAAATCCTTTTCAGAGGTCAGCGACAATGCACTGTACGATTACATGGCAGCGTAAGTATCTCCATATTATCTTACATGACTTCAAGTGTGACTACAGCAGTAATACTCAGTCCATAAGCATGTTTCATATTTACAGAAATAAAGCTCTGCTGTAAGCTGCTGTTTAAATTTTTATGTGTCTCAAATCCATCATTTCTTTTGGAAATACAGTTTGCCGTTCTTCCATGGTCTGGTCAGCTCTTTCTGTTCGGTACTCAACAAGAATGTAAAATACTGTAAAAAGAGAGCACTAATGCTATAAATAATTAAAGCTTTTTGTAAACTATGTCTGCTGTGGCACAGTAATACTGCGTACTGATGATCTTGATAAAGAAGTGTTCTTTGCTCTCAGTGCCACGGCAAGTATTTTCATAACAGTACAAAGAAGTCTTCGAACTACAGGAAGTGAAATTAATTTTTTTTTCCCTCTTATTTGAAATATCTAATAATAAAGTGTAGAGAATGTGCATGGAATAATACTTTGTATTGTTTTAGCTCTGATTGTCAAAGTCTGTAAGACAAAGACTGGTTTCAGCTAGTATAGTTAAAAAGCATAGCAACACAATAAATATGTTTGGATGACTCTTAAAACAAGTAGATTATTTTGTGATGATTTCTTTTCTAAACTTCATTCAGTTCTCTTAATTTGCCGTAGTGGTCTGTGGATTTTTGTGAGATTTTTGATTTATTTGCAGTTATAGTTTCCAAAGGTGGTCCTTAACACATTGTGTAAATGCACTAACTTCTGCAATCTCTATGCCCTTCATCCCCTCTTAACAGATGGGAACAGTACACCCAGAATTTGATGTGCAAATTAAGTACTGATTTTGAAATTGGATTTAAATCTGTTTAGGTGTAAATCATCTATTTGAAACCACTTGTCACTGATTTCCATTGTGTGCGTGTGCACTTAGTGGTTTCGCTGATCTCACCTGAAACATTTCAGTGTGGGTGTAAAGGAGCCCACGTTGATGTTTCCTTGAAGAGGCTTTTCCAGCAGCAGCCTACCATGACTCCAGAAGCAGACTGAAGTTGTTGCTCTAAGATGTCTGTCTGACTGTTATTCTTCTCCTCGATTACCAGTATTTCCATGCCTTCTAGCATCCGCACCAAACAAACATACAGGTTTGCAGACAACACTTGTCTCCTTCCGCAGCTTGCATATACTCTGTACCTACAGGGAGAATGGTTTTTTCAGGTGGTTAGTTGTTATAAACACAAAAGCAGTCTAATGAATGTTTAAAATGCACAAGGCTCATTTTTTAAATCTTACTTTTAATGTGACTCTTCTGCTTTGGTGTTATTTTACCTATATTGTGTATTCAGTGACGATGTGGTATATGTGATTTTTATTTTGTTTTTAAATAAACTGAAAGATCTGTAGATAGAAGTATACTAAGGTCCCGAAAGTCAGTATTTGGATTTCAAAGGAACTGATGCTTTTGCCTGCTTTGTACTGGTGCTTGAGACCATCAGTTTGGAACTTTATAATTTTTGACCTATGCTTTGAGTTGTAACATA
This sequence comes from Sylvia atricapilla, assembly GCF_009819655.1. Taxonomy (NCBI): domain Eukaryota; kingdom Metazoa; phylum Chordata; class Aves; order Passeriformes; family Sylviidae; genus Sylvia; species Sylvia atricapilla. The sequence continues at coordinate 72,327,530 of NC_089174.1, forward strand.
GCAAAGCATAAGAAGCATGGGACCTAAATTAATTTGTTTGATTAATACCTCTTCTGTATTTTGTGTTTAATTTCTAGTTGCATCTATTTTACACAGATATAAAAGGAGCTGTCCTCAGGGTAGAAGAAGTTTGAAATCGAGCCGTCCCCGGTATGGGGCTGTGACTTCCTTTTTGCAATCACTGGTCACTCAGGCAGAACCTCGCTTTGCTATGTTTGGGCCAGGTTTGGAAGAGCTGGACAACTCCTTAGTACAAAAGATGATGACATGCCCAGAAATTCTGCTGGTAGCTGGCCTACCTCATAGACAGATTCATGGTAATGACAGTTTTGGCTTTTCGCCTTCTTATTTTTGGAAATAGATGTAACAAAAAATTTCAAGGAAGAAATGAAGAAAAGGAATGATTTTTTTGTATCCTTAGAATTCAGTAGAATCATGGTAAAAACAGACAGTTTTCTCTCTGATTTGTTCAGAAGGATAAATGCAGTGAACATTTGGGACAAACTAGTAGCTTCAGTGAATTTACCATTTGGACATTGTCAGAAGAATCATTTTGCTTCTTGTGCTTCTATTTTCATCCAAAAGTCCATAACACTGCTGCAGTTGTAATTGATAAATGCAGACAGGCCTTTCTTTCAGTACTGCTTGCAGTAAGTGGCTAAAAAACACGTTTGTGATTTTACACAGGAACTCAAGGCTGATCACTTTATGATTCGGTATTCTGATATCAAATGATGTAAATTTTACTTAAAAGAGTCACCAGTGCAGGTGAAGGAATTTGTTTTTGTGTCTAAAAGACTAGCTTTGAAAGTAAAATCAGACTTCAGTCCAAGCCAGAGACAAAAATGTGTTACTTTTTGACCAATGGTTACTTTAGCACAGCAGAACTCAAATAATTAAATTGTATTTATAAGAAGCATGACAATTATTTTTCCTGGGTTTTTATTTCTCCCATATGTTCTTCTCAATGCAGCTTGTCATAAGCAGACTGGAGCTTTTTCTATGCCAGTTTCAGCTAATAAACACAAGTCTGGCTCCTTTCTTATTTAGATTTCTTTTTTCAAGACTAATAATCAGAAATGCAGAGATGGTTTTAGTATCATTGACTTGATTTTCATGAAATTAAAAGTCTGATCAATTGGAGCATGTATAAAGTTTAATTGTAAAACAGTAAATTTGGTACCCCTAACAGCAATATCTAGGTTTGAATATATTCATTTTGTGGCACCACTGGAATTTTTGGAACTACCACTTAAATGTATTCAGTAGCTGTAATCTCATAGATTGATTTTTTTTTTTTCCCTGTAGGAATTGGATCAGGAGTCAGTTTTCAGTTTAACAACAATCAAAAATTCAATATTGTGACACTCTATTCCACCACGAGGTAAGATAAGATCTGTTCTCTGCCAAATAAAAAGTACAGTTTCTCATTTATTTCAGACTTTTCTTTATATTCATGTCATGTGACTTTCATCGGCACTTTTTCATGCATGGATATCCCTTAAAATTGAAGTTTCAGTGCATGCCTTTGCTTTTCATTTCTTTTTTCAACCACTCTGTTTTCACATGGAAGTAATAAAGCTTTTCCAAACAAGTATATGTACCAAATGTGTACGACAAATACATTACAGGTGCTTCTATCCTTCTTGATACCTTGTTTGAGTCCCTTTTGAAACACTCTATAAACTCATCCTGGAGTGTATTTTCATAAGCATCTTGCAGATTGCTAGCCGTCTCTCTATGTGCACATAGAAAAAAAGGAGGGCAGGAGGGGTCAGGGAGAAATGAAAACTTTTTCTGGCTCAGCCCTTTTTCCTGGCCCTTTCCTGTGCTGCCTAGACTTTCAAGAATCAGTTTTGGCATTCTCAGTTAACCTGACTACTGAAATATCTTTCAGTGTGGAAAGGAGGAGAGCAAGGGAGGAGCAAGCTGTTGCTGTGAATAAGATGTTTTACCAAGAGAGCAGCACAGTAGGGAATCAGCAAGCCATGCACTACAGTGTAATAGCTCAAGTGAGGAAAGTGTGCGAAGTAGTTGATGGATTCATATATGTTGCTAATGCAGAAGCTCATAGAGGTAAGAGGTTTCTTTTCATTTATATTTTGTGAATAACTAGCGTGTTGGATTACAAAGAATATGCAATACATCAAAATCAATGTTTTGATCCTTTCAAAATCTGCTATTTCTTCATGGTTTATCCTGTTGAAGAGGTCTCCTATCCTAGACATTCTCTCTCATCAGCCTTTAGGTGTTACGGTCCCTTGTTTTGTTTATGGCACATACTGGTATGGTTGCTATCTAAATTACATGTGGGAAATTATCAGGATTAAAACACAAAACAAAACAAAAAATAAATCAAAAACCTCAGGTATGTATAGGAGAAACTTGAAAATACATTGTTTGTCCTGTAGTAACCTGGAAACAACCTTCACCAGGAAAACAGTAAAAAATTCGATTCGTCTATATCAGTTTAGTCCTGTAAGATGACAATCCAAGTAACAAGGTAATTGTCTTTACATTCATCAGCTTTGAATGGAGGAAAAGGCTAGTTCAGAAAAGAGACAGGCAAAAAACCTCTGAAGACATAGACTAAGAGAAAAGTGTATTCAGTAGGGAAGAGCTGCTGACTGTGCAGTGTATGAGTATTTCTGAATGGCTTGTTGTAATTTTGATCTCTGCAGGGTACTCAGAAAACACTATGATGTTAAGACTGAAATAAGTTGCCTGCAGAATCTCTGGAGATCTTTAAATAACATCTAAATATCCTCAATATCTCTGTAACATAAAGGCAGATGAGTAGGTCTCGTGATAAGCAGAACAAGATCATTTGGCCCTTCCAGCCCTCTGTCTCATTGCCTCTGAAATTTAGAAACAAAAATAAAAAAAAAAAACACCAAAAAAAACAAACAAAAAAACCCCACCAAAACCAAACAAAAACCCAAAACCAACCAACCAAAAAACAAACCTCCCATTGTATTTGCATATACTTAAGACTCATATATTAAAAATTGTTTCTTAGAGCATGATCGTCAGGAGGAGCTGGCTCGGTTTTTGGCAATGATTGATCCAGCCCTTGGGCCTCCGAACAGACCTCTGCTGGTTTTGTCCTGTGTGTCTCACATTGGTGTGGAAAGAATTCCATGTGTTTACATGGCACATCAGTTGCAGCTAAATCTGCTTCATCAGCCCTGGATGGTACTTGCTCTTAAACATTTTCTGTTTCTCTGTGGTTTAAATTTAATTTAGGATCTCACGTTCTTTAACTATACCTACCTAAGCAACTGTACAGCTTTCAACACTAGTACATGAGCTTTCCATTGAAGTGAAGGATTTAGTTTCTCTGGTCCTCTAAGATGAATCATTAGCTTGTCTGCTCACAAGGAGCTAAGTGACTTGCCCAAAAGCATACAAGAGACTTCAGATAGAGCTAGTATGTGAGGAAGGACAAATTATGGTCTTGAAGGGAATAAGGAAACTTCAGTTCATTTAAATCTAGATTTCCTGAGTCACAACCTTGGACACAAGATAGACTTTTGGGACATTTTTAGAAGTTTACTGTCACTCACTTGGTGTGATGTCTTCAGTTTTGACAGATCAGCCTTTTACCCAGGATGTGAGGTCCTGAATATGTTTTTGTGTGCTTGTCAAGCACAGTATCTATGAGCATGGTTCAGCCACGCAGAATTAATTTTTGCTGATGTTGTGTAGCTGAGGAATAACTTAATCAGGAAAAAAACCTGATTTGTTTTCATAAGGAAAATGTTTATAGGCTTTTCACAAAACCACCATTTCTAATAGCCACTGAATGGGATATGACAAAATCTGAGTGTTACACATAGAAATCTAAAGCTAGCAGCATTTTTGCTTTAAGTGTTACAAGAAGAATGTTGAAGTAGATTGCTTTCTGTAAAGTAAGTGTAAGTAATGTTCTGGAACAGCGAATGCAACAATTGAAAAAAAATTCTCTCTGATACCAAGAGTGAGAGCCTTCCTAACATGAGGGGTTTCTTTGTTTTCTTATTCTTATAAAACCCTTTTTTGTTTAAGGGAGCTTTACACTAGTGATAAAAATTTAGATTTGATACAAGTATTTCTGACTTTACTGATAGACACAGAGTGATACTAAAATACTGTTGGATCCTGTTAGCTGTTATATCTAATATATTAACTTCTCTTTTAAACTTTCACAGATGCAGGACACTGTAGCTGCGACTTTAGATGGATTGCTAAATGGAATTGAGTGGCTCTTGGAAGAAGCAAGTTGTAAAAGTGCTCAGTAATAGAATTAGACTTTGTTGCATTGTATAAACGCTTTGATATTTTCCATTTCAGCTGAAATATGAATCTTGCCCTTCCTGCCAGAGTTGTGTCAGAAGGAAAACTAAAAGGCAAACCTGCATGTATTTCATTGCACATACTTAAGTTCTTAACATTTTTCCAACTACTGTCCTGAATTAGAAGTACAAGTAGGATTGTGTGGACTCCAGCTGCGATGAAGAAGTGATTTGGAGGGACAATCTGAGTGTTTTGTTTTGTTGTTTTTCTCTCCCTTCACCCAGAGGCCTTTAGAGTACAGTTTTCTCCAATATATCTGATGGTCTAATATCTTCTAAATGTAACACTATGTTAGTTTGTCAGCACAGGCCTATAACACATTTAGTAAATATATTCATTGGAGGTCTTTACAGTGACACTTCCTGACCAAAGAAAACATACTGTAGGTTGTACAGTAGGAGGCTGACAGAAAGACACTAACTCCTGATTTCGGAAAAGTGAGTTCCCCTGTATTTTTCTAGAAAAAATCCCTAGACAAAAAATAGTGGGGAGTTTTTCAGCCCAGACCAAATTTCTTAGAAGCCAACACACACTGCTGCATATGAATTGTTGTTTCTTCATTGTGATCGTACTTACTAACCAACCACGACAGACTTCAGCATATTTTGCTTGCTGTTGCCCTGAAATCATTAGTTTGAAATGCGTATGCCTCTGATGCATGAACAGATGTGAAATAGGATCATTCAGGACTTTATTGTACACATAGACTATCAGGTTTTCCAAATAGCTGTGGCCATTTGCAGATGTGAATTATACCTGTCTTGAAATTTTCTACACAGTTGCAAATAGTTTTATGAAAAGCAAAGCAACATTTTAAAGCTGGAATTGTGTTTTCCATATTGATGTCCTTGGGGATAGTCGAAATCTTCCACCTTTCCCTGTTTTTATCATTGGGTGAATGTTCAGAAACTTCACTTGGATTTCTTGCCTGGGCATTTATTTGCTTTATTCTGGGCACTTTTTTTAATTTCCTGATATCTTCATGGAAATTCAGTTGTCTCACTTTTTTTTTTTGGTACCTACATAAATGATTGTATGGCCCTCATACAGCTGTAACTGCCCTCAATATACAATACTTGAGTGATGATCAACACAGCTATGTCAAAAACATTGCATTTGAGAAGATGTTTGGGATTTTTTAATGAAGTAGAAAGTATCTCTTTTTCTTTTCATCTTTATGTGCAGTTGTCTTTCTAGATGCTTTTTTATGTGTCTTAATCAGGGTCACATGGGTGTTTCAAGAGAAAATCCAAAGGAATATGTACAATTAATGTTCTGTGGTTTTTATATAGATAGATAGATACAATTTTTTTAATTGTATATGTGTGTTTTTTCCTTTAAAATAGAGTAGACACAATGGATTTATAAGTGTTTGGGGTAAAATACCATGCTTTGTAACTGGGTTTAGGTGATTTTCCTCCTAATATAATTAATTTGATAGTGGTCTGTAGTAGGGGATTGAATGCAGCAATTGATTGTGTTAGCTACTACAAATATGGGGGGCTTATGGAAGATCCTCTTTATGCTTTCTTCATAAGAAATAAATAATTTTTTAAATAATATTTAGAGTCTTCCCATGTTTGTTAAGCCCCCCACACCCACATTGTATGTTAATTAAGATAAGTCACTGTCATTTCAAAAGGTCAGGATAATGTAGAGTATGTCATTTTCTTAAATAATGTCAGTTAGATTAATGTAAACCTAGGATACCTTTCAGGATTACGGGTTTTAAGGGTGCAGTCTAGAAAACAGTGGGAATGAGAAGTCTGTGCAGTCACAGAGCTCCATGATTAAATGCTGTGGTGGATCAGCACAGGCAAGGAAGATGAGCATGTACACTGTCCAAAAGAGAAGCTGAGCTGCACAGAGATGTGCTGTGGAAGAGGCAACCAACTTGCTGAGCATACATACAGCATATAGCTGCAGACATGCACTGCCTTTTGGATTTGACAGTTCCTACTATTTAAATTCCTGAGTCTGCTGAGTTTAGAAGCATAGAAATTATTTAAGCTTAGGACTGTCATTGTTAGAAATCCAAAGATAGTTTGGTATGGAATGTTAAAACATGACTTAAATGATTCTTTAAACTTTTTAATGTAAAAAGAAAACCACTTTTTAAAAATACCAAATTGATTTTGTATTTATCAGAGTAGATGCAACTGTGATGGATTTGTGGAAATTCAAACCAGGATCTGGATCCCAGGAATCTTGTTTTCCTAGGGATGAAGGATTCTAACAGCAGTAGAAAAAAACTGCTTTCCTGCTCACTGAGGCAGGATGTTTATCTAAACAGTGGTCACAAAATAAAAGGTTAAAATGACAATACATGTGATTTATAAGAAAACTCAGTTACTGAGGCTTCACCTGAGCAGCTTTCCAAAAAACAAAGTGGCTAAGGGGATGCTAATTTTCAAGTCTTTGAAACTTTGAATAACAAAAATGCTGACTGCCTGGGCAGTGCTCCAGAGCCCTGCGCCTGGGCACAGCTCCAGAGCAGTGCCTAGGGGCACTTGTCAGGCTCTCAGGACAGAGGCAGCACACTGTCACTGGTGATATGTCTTGCAGGTTAGGAGGAGGATGGAGCAGCTCTGGATCTAAGCAGGAGTGTCAGGACTCTTATAGCTGGAACTTCAGAGGGAAGCTCTGGCTCTCTGTGTCCTGCAGGATGGCACTGCTGATCTGCGTCAGCACTGATACTGATACTGTAGTGTCCCTACACCCTTTGCCATAATTGCTCCAAAGAATCAACTGCACTCCCTGCTCAGAGATGCAGCAAGCAGGTGCAGTTATAGAAAAACCTATGGGAAAATCGAAATGCTTTTCAAAGGCTTATAGATGGGGTATATGCTGCCTCTTAATCTAGTGGGTATTGTAAATATCACTTTGTACGGTAGCATGAATATCGCAGCTAAAAAGAATAGATGGAGTTGCCGTCAGGAAGATGTCAGGAAGTAACTGCTGGCATTATTGCAAAGTGATAGATGTCTGTGATTTAGTGTTTTTCACTAATGCCACTCTAGCATTAGTGTTTCTGGATAAATTATTTTCCTCAAATACATGAGTAGATAAATAACATTCTTTGTTCAGTTAGAGAAGGTGATATTATAGCTAGCACCTCTGCCTTAAACCTCAGAGGATGTCTGAACAAAGGCTGCCCTTAGTTGTCTTAGGAGGATGAAACTGCAATCAAGAATGTAGGTAGTAGGCATAGAGCAGAGACATAGCAAAGAAGAAAACAGGATGTATCTAGGTAAGGGGAATATTTAAGAACCAGTGTGTTGCAGAGACTCTGATTAATAGGAGGCTGGACAGAGCAAACGACACATCTCAACTAATGTGGCTACCATGTCAAACTCCCCTTTATTGTTTCCGGACAGCGAATTATATAGATTCACAACATAGTTTAAATTACAGGGCATACAAAGAATGCAAGCAAGCCTTACTTATCTTAATCTTAAGGTGGCTAAATTGTTAGTGCTACACTTCTACATTTTGAAACCCATTATTCCCTGGGACACCTTAATATGAAATGTGAATTTTCTACTGCCCCATAATCAGAGGCCCACAGGCCCTGCAGGCCAAAGGGTTCAGTCTGGAATTGGTCCCCCTCAGTCAATCCAAATATAAATCATATCTTCACTCTCTAAGAAATCCCAATATCAGTGAGACTAAATCTCTCCTGAACCAGCTTACTCCTGCTCCAGCATTACTGTGTCTGTGCTGAGCAGCCGTTCACACGTAGCAGCCAGGGTGTTACTGGCTGAGGTTCCTGGGCAGCCAGTCTCTTAGGGTTCCTTCCTCCAGCCTCTTAATAGTGACCCTTTCTGGTTTGTATTTCACATAGCATAGGCTTAAAACTGGACACCAAGATTCAGACCTACAAGTCCTGGGCAGAGGGGAATTGAGCGCTTGTCCTCAATGTAGCCTTTATCACTGTGTGGACATACTACTGAATGCAGGTTCCCTGGTCTACCAGAACCTCGGGTCCCCTTTGCAGAGCTGCTGCCAAACCAGTCACCTGTCTTGCACACATGCACAGAGTTGTGCTCCCTTATTGGAGACAGGACTTTGCATCAGGAGGTTTCTGAATCACCTGTTAGCCCACTGAACGGGCTAACAATATTCTCACTAGCAGTATTTCTGGCTGTCCTTGCACAAGGAGCCTACTGTCTCTGGGAGCACCAGCCTACACGTGACAGCAGGCAGATTCAGTCACCTAATGGGCAAAAAAAGGCATTTAGTCTTTTCCTGAAGCCTGAAATCAATCAAGCCATTTGCTCCATCAAAACAAAGTTGAACAATACTAGTGTTAGAGTCTCAAAATTAATTTCTCTGCAGTATGCAAACTATGGGTACACAAGAGCTGTAAGAACAACATTTTGATATAGTTCTAGAAATAGATTTCACCCAGCTCTGTGAAGTGTTTCACTGTGAAGTAATCCTGATGACAATCCAGAAAGACGTACTGTATTCATGATTTTTTTTTTTTTTTTGCTAATAATAAATCACATTTTTCTCACATAAAAATAAAGGAACTGATGTTACACAGTAGCTGAGGTCGGAGGGCTGTACTTCTTAATCCCTAGTGCTCTGTTGATAAAGGAATATCATTTTAGTGTGGCATCTCTAATGTCTTCCCCACAGACTTGAATTATGAATCCAGTTCATGTCTTATACCATGGGAGACACATTCCACAAATGTGAACATTAAAGGGCTACTCATAAAGAACAAAACCAAGCCTTTTTCTCTATTTAAATCAAACCATGTTTTGTAGAAGCTTTTTACAAAAGCTTCCTAAATAAAACTTGAAACACCAGTTGCTTAGAACTTTCTTTTGTAAAACTGATGGTGTTAACAGCCAGTTCCCTTAGAAATTCAGCTGGCTTCATCTTAACTTTTGTGAAGATTTAAAATAGTGTCCATACCTTTAGTTCATATTAAAGAAGTTTGTTAAACTTGATCTGCATATGTGCTATACATTAAATTTGGTGGGATAAATTAAATTTTTTCTTGAATCTGAATAATGAGGATTGAAATAAATTAGTTACCTGAGAATCGTGTTAAGACTATAACCTTCACACGTCAGACATCTTGACCTTGGGCGGTATAGCATAAGGATGAACTGACATCCTTATACTATACATTAAGCTTCTTTGAAAATCCACGAGCTATTTGCAAGAAATACATGCAGATTACAAGTTTAACTAACAAATAATATTAAAAGAACCTTATGGATTTTTTTTTTCCAAATTTAGAGACTCAAATTTTGTTAAAATGTGTATTATAGAACGCAAAGAACCGAGTTACCTGATTACTGCTACATTCATCTAAAACAAGAAAGGAAACAGTATGATCAATACATGGCTGAATTGGGGATACAAGCATCAAAAAGTCACCCCAGGAAAATTATGTACTTGAATTCAAGTATTTTTCAGTCTTTTGCTGAAAAGAATAGCTGCTAAGCCAATACCATTATCCTTCTTTTCAGCTAAGACTTGAACTGCTTTTAGACTCACAAGAACAAACAAAAATTTGTACCAAATATTTATGTTTTCCAACTTGATTTTTACCACAGGAACTGAGTTGATATAAACCAGCTGGTGTACATACAGACATTTTGAAACCCCCATTATTCTCTGATCACTTGTTCTAGTCACAAGTAGCTAATAACAGAACTAAACTGAAATGACTGAAAGAACACATTGCTGTAAAGATTTTTTTGGGTGTATTCATATGCCTGAAGTGTTAAATAGTTTGAGGGCCCCAGCAGAAAAGGAGGCATTGGAAACTGCTGCCACAGTACTGAACAAGATTCATGGCAGGCAATTACAATCAACAACCATGAAAAATTCTGGCTAACATTCAATAACTTGATATTGATATTTCCACAATGTCTTTAGGTGTCTCTACTGCCACTGAGTGATGTGCTCAAGCCTACATGCTGAGCCAGCTCCTGTCTTCCTTCTCTCCCAGCGGTACCTTCTCTAGTCTCTAAGCATTCCAGCACAGGAGTTTCCTTCCTGCTCTCTAGTCTGTGCACTAGAATAAATTCATTGATCTGATTGGTAATTTGCTGAGCAGATGATTGTGAAGTCAGAGGTGGGAAAGAATGCAAAGCTGCGCTTCAGCTGGACTATGTGAGAGTCTGCACTCAGATGTGCAGCCAGGAATCCTATCCTAATTCTAATACTTTCTGGGTATATAAATTTATGTCATATTTGAGCACACAGAGTTGCATACACCAGGAGAAATGAAGGTCTTGGAATGTTTGAAACACATCCACAAAATTTTGAGGGTTCTGGCAAGGTGTTGGTCAAGGATCCAGAGACCCATCAAGTATCAGGTCTTCAACGACTGATTACCTGGGATAAGGGGGTATGCCTGAGATTCTACCTCATCAGGGCCTAGATGGGTACCTGGAAAATATATTAAACCCTACCGAGGTCCCCTAGTCAAAACTAATGATGTCCAAGTTCCTTCTGACCCAGAGACAGATGGACCAAATGATCAACGTACTGTAGCATGGAGGAGATGCCTGAGAAAGTTGAGATCCTCAGCTCCCATCCATTGGCCAGCTACCTGAGCATTTTCAAGAAAACAACTTACTGAAAGATCGACTGCTTTCACATCTTAGTCTTTAATATCTTTATTTCCAATTTCCTCATCCTTGTTGTTTCCCTAAACCCTCTTCCCCCAGCCATTTTCCCTTACCCCAACTACAGCTGAATCAAAGAAAAAAAAAAAAAAGGGGGGGGGGGGGCGGTGTGAAGACAAAATAGGTCACTCTTAAGTAACATTCTTAATAAGTATGATCTTGCAGAGAAAGCCCAACCCTGAGATGCAGCATCTTCTGATGATCTTGGCTGTCCTAATCCTAGGATGCCTCACCACAAAAGCATGGCGTGTCACAACCGAAAGAGAACATCTGGGTGACACTAGCCAAAGCGCTCCAGCAGGGTAACATCTATGTCTGTGTGCAGCGTGGATGGTCCACTCATAACATGTTTGGTAGGGATCCCCCTGAGAGCCAATGACTATCCCTTTGCAGGAAAATACCCAAATCTGGTAGACCCTTGGGATGAATGGACGGAGGTTTTGCCACATGTACCAGAGGAGCCCCAAGAACTGGAGTTGTTGGGGTCCTCAAAGGCAACATATTGCATTCATTTCACCTACAAAAGAGTCACTTACAGCATAAGCAAATCAATTTATGCCAAAGATGTATCCCCAGAAAGGAAAATTTATCAAGCCCATAATTACATCTCTCTAACACCATCTAAGTTTACTCCACACCCCAGAGTTCTACCGTGAGGCGTGTTTTTGATCTGTGGGGATAGAGTTTGGGCAGAGATCCCTTCCCAACTGGAAGGAGGTCCTTGACCTTTGGTAAACTTGCCGTGCTAACACGCAACACTACACAGATTGAGGACTGGGGATCTCGTAAGACTCAGCTGACATACCAAAAAAGGAACCTTATTGAGTTAGATGAAAATTGCAACAGCCAAATTACAGACTGGCCACATAATAAAGGGATTCTGGTGTCCATTTTTTTTTTTTTTTTTTTTTTGCCATGGGTCTCAGCAGCAAATGCCCTTGGGGAAACTTCCAATCTAGAAAGTTGGCTTAGCAAGAATGCCAATTTAACATCTTCTTCAAGAAGACAAGACCACCCGACACAGGACCTTGCAGGACTGTGCAGCAATTGACTATCTTTTATTAGCCCATGGACACAGCTGTAAGGAATCTGATGGACTCTACTGTTTTAACACACCAGCACACGGTGAGAGCATCCATGCCAAAATCCAAAAACTACAAGAGATTGTTCAGAAACTGAAAATCGAACAAAACCCAGAATGGTTTGAGAATTTGTTCAAGCACCTAGGACTCAAAGGGTGGGCTGCCTCTTCATTAAACGCCCTAGTTTTGTATTGTCATTATAATCTTTATAGTCTTAAGTACAGTTGTTCTCTTGTTAAAATGTTATAAGAAGGCAATAGGGGGAAGTGTTTTTTATAAATAAAGAGGGAGTTGTGGTAGCCCCCCAGGCTGCCACAGAGAAGACCACTCTTCCTTGGAAAGGAAAACATGAACTGTTCATGAAATATGAACTGTTTTCAAGGTGGCAGGCCTTGCCCTCTGGGAGGTCTCTCTAAGTGACTCCCCTGTGACTTGTGGCAAGGTAACTGAAACACCCCCATGAGTCTTTGTTGCAGAACGCTGATTGTTCTCCCCTAATTTGTCATTTCTATAGTTCCTAATTTCTCTCTTCTCCTATTGGTTTATTTTAGATCCATTCATTGATTGGTTTTTTTCCTAATCCATGCCCTGATTGGTCTAAATTCTTGTCCCCGCCCTCAGACAAGTGTATAAATGTCTTCTCCCCTGAGCATCTGGGTTGTTTGGACGCCAGGAGCTCCTATATAAAGAAGACCCTAGGAGAAGAACAACCTGTCTCACTTCCTGGAGTCGCCTGACCTTCCCCTGGACCAAGGCTGCCTTGGCAGCCCTTCACAAGAGAGCTGAATCACTCTCCCCAAACCCGAGAGTGCCTGTGCACCTGGCATATAGAGTGCCTTGTTAAAGGTGCTTCTGCCAGGGACTGCTGCGGCACCTGAAGGCCCACTAGGCTCACTAGGCCACAGCATGCAGTAAAATCCATGAAGTCTGATCTTGTATTCTTAGTGAAAATGCTTCTTGGAAACTTCTGTGTATTTATATGTTGCTAATTTGGTTTTGTTTTATGCAAAGTGGAATAAAGATAACAGGATAGATATTGGAATATCAATGTTGTCATAGTATTCCTTGCAATCCCCAGAAAGCTCAGGTTGCCCCCATGTGGGACTTGCAACATACTCAGAGGTTGTAAAGCTTTGTATTATCTGAGTGCAGGCAGAAGTTGGCACAACAATTAGGGCATTACTCCTCAGAACAGATACAATTTTCCTGACACCTCTGAAATACATAACCAGACTGCCTACATTTGAAAGTTGTCTCCAATTAGATACTGAATTCAGAAAAAATCAGCTAATCTTGAAAACCTGTAAGAAGGTCCAGCCTTATTCCAAAGTAAGAGCACTTTGTTAATTTGAAGTGGGTCAAACTATGCTAGAAGGACATAGCCCTTTTCTGGGAAAAAAGCACCAGCACACTGGTGTGGATGCCTGTGAGCCTGCTAGGAGACTTCCTGGGGCTATGCCTTGGAAGAATGTCCCCTAGACTTTAACCTCTCCTATGGACACCCTGTTTTAATTACAATGTCCTGTAAGATAAACAAATACTGTACTTCCAAAACGGAGACGCAATTAGTTAAATCTTTAAATTATATCTTTTTATTTCTTCCTAGATCATTGTTTGACACAATGTGACCACAAGACCTCTATTAAACACACATCCTGGCCTCAGCAAGCTGTGGGCCTTGCTTGCACAGTACTTTAGTTGCAGGTCATCCCCAAAAGATGCACTAGGGCAATGTTTGTACCTTTACAGCACTGTATGGTTACAGCTCACACTGTTCATCCCAGCTGGCAGCAAGCCATAGCAAGGAGTGTGTAACAATGCAGCCTCATCTCCTCTGAAGTTCCAGAGCACTAGACCCACCAAAATCCTGAAATTTACTCCCAGTTACACTGATAAAGAGCCAGAACCAGCTCCTAAATAGAGCACAGATGTAGCCTGAATCCACTAAAATATGTTCCTGTTGTTATAAATTAATAAAGTCTGAATCTTGGGGGTATAAAACTTAACTGAAATGTTGATGTGTATTATTGAGTTAATGAATTAATACACTTAACTGATAAATGTAACAACATATAATGAGGTAAGAGGTTAGACTTTTTTTTTTTTCCATATTATTTATTTTTAATTCTGAGCCTTGTTTATAACACTTTCAGCTCACACTGACCATCCCAGCTGGCAGCAAGCCATAGCAATGAGTGTGAAACAATGCAGCCTCATCTCCTCTGAGGTTCCAGAGCACTGGATCCCCTCATATCCTGAAATTTACTCCCAGTAACATTGATAGAGAGCCAGAACCAGCTCCTAAATAGAATACAGATGTAGCTTGAATCCACTAAAATATGTTCCTGCTGTCTCAAGTCAAGAGAGGACTGGGATCCTCTGACTCACTTATGTAGATCAAGGAATTGCTAAAAAGTCCCCTCTGTATTTGTTCCAAGGTTTCTAAAGACAGATTTTCATTGCACAACTATTCAAGGATACTTAAGTAGGATGTTGTTGAGAGTATCTAGAGACTCAAAGTCCCTATACAGAGTACAAAAGAGAGATCACCAGAGAGCATTTTAGAGATTTTGTGCTACTTTCGCACATTGCAATACCACTGCTCCTAAGAATTTGGTTTATAATATTTAATTATTTTGTTAGTTTTAGCTCTTTGAGACAGACTGAAAGACTTGTGTAAATAATTGCTCCGTTTATACTCCCAGTTTATACTCTGCCTTTGTATGGATACTGGCAATATTCTCTTCTGCTTGTTGCTGCAAGTTACCCACAGAGGTCACAGTGCTGTCTCCTTGGCAAACTGCCCCACAGTTTGGAGAACAGTAAGAGGTTCCTGTACAGACTGTTTATTTTAAAGTTTAGGAAACAAGAGTGCATTTCTGCAAAAGATATAATAAAGCCAGTATTATTAATCCTTTAATATGCCTATATGTTGCAGATTCTGACTACAAATTCAGACCCTTCAAGTACCATGTGTTTGAGAAGGATCATCTAACTCAGTAGTACTCACATGCCTGAAATTTAGCATGTGAGCCTTTGCCAAATGAGTCTTCCTTTAGAAATTATAAAATATATATATATATGTGTGTGTGTGTCTGTGTGTGTAGATATAATCATTCACTAAATTTGTTTCTTATTCAGTTGAAGTATTCTAGTAAATCTGATGCTGAAGCTCTAGGTTTGATTGTATGGACAACTGACTATGGCTGATTTTAATGTCAACTGAGGACTGAAATTCATCTAATACTGCGCTCACCTCCCCTCTGGATAGAAAAAGAAACACCCTTTGCTTACTTTGGGGCTGGTGCAGTGATTTTCCCTCTGACTAATTGCTACAAGGCTGCGATCCACCTATTAGCATAACTCGATCTACAGCATAGTGAAGAATATCCCTAACCAAGGCAATCTAGAAGAACTTGATTTCATAATTAAACAAAAATGAATGACCAGTATAATTTTCAGTCAAAAAAAAAAAAAAAAAAAAAAAACAAACACCAATCAATACCAGTGACAGGGGGAAAGGCTGCTATTTACTTTATTTACTCTGTTTACCTTGATTCAGGAACCAAATGCATTTTTATTGATCTACACATGGACACCTCTTCCAGATACTGTCATTCTCTTCTTCCTTACTTCCAACCCTGCTTGCAAGGGGTTTGACCAGAATGAAGAGAGGCATATCTCAAATTCTTCATATCCTAGTTGTTCTCCAGTTCTGACAGTTGCATTTTTCTCACTTTTTCCCATTACCTGTACTTCTCAAAGTTGCACCTTCCCTGGGTGTTCCAGACTTTCCAATCTCCTTTCCCTTCTCTGACTGCTCATCATATCTCTGTTTCTTCAGTATTGAGATAAACAAAGTCCAGAAAACTCCTGTTGGGTTGTTGTTACGCATGAGTTAATATGTTAAAGCCATGCTAAACCTGTTATTTGAAGGAATTGTATCAGCTGTTAAGAATGTTTGTCCCCCCATTTTTCCCAACACCCTGTTTTTCCCAGTTTGTAAGTCCCTCAGTCTTGTATTCCAAGTTACATACCCCTTTTTCCTGAATCCTTCCTGTCTTTCCGTCGGGCTAGGCCTCCGCTGCTCCCCTGCCTGCTCGTCAAACTGCTGACCACGCCTAATGCTCCCCTGCCTGCTCGTCAAACTGCTGACCACGCCTAATGCTCCCCTGCCTGCTCGTCACACTGTTGCCCCCGCCTAATATGAAAATCAGAAGACTACCATGATGCCTAGCGCAGTCTTTACCTCCTCGCCATGACCTAAAGAGCGAAGGACAAAAGTAACACCCCTAGACGACGCGAGCCAAGTGACTTCCTGGGGACTCCCGTGAGGCAGGAATCCCGACTCTGCGGCGAGAGCAGCAGATTCGCCTTGGACCTCCTCCTCAGCGGCGACCCGAGAGCTAGGGAGCAGCGGCGGCGCAGGCGACCCCTCGAGACTCCCCTTAAAGAGCTGAAAATTCAATAAAGGCCTTTTTAAGGGAGCAGGTCTCCTGGCCCATTTTTCTCAGCTGGGGACTCGTCCGGGATAAGCCACGCCCAGAAGAGGACTCCGGGACGGGAAGGCGCCACCCGACCTCGGACCTCCGGGACCGCTGGCCATCCGGACCCAGAAGGCAGCGCCCGCTAGCATCGAGGGACGCCACTAGGGAGCATCGGTGAGCAACCGGTGGCGGGAGTGGAGGCGGACGAGTGTGGAGTGAATGAGGGGGGGGGCTGGCAGCTCAGACCCCCCGAGCGAGTGAGCAAGTGACCACTGAGCGAGTGAGGCGCCTCCAGGGGCGTAGTGGGCCCCCCTCCGGACGTGCGGAGGAAAGCTAGGGAGTGAGTGGCACGTCTTAGGGTGGATGAGAGTATAGGCCTCCCCATTCTAAACACCAACGGGGGTAGGCTGCTCAAGCCAATCCAAACGTGCGGAGAGGCTTGAGCTGTGTGAAGCACGTACCACACTGGCTGAGGTTAGAGCGCTGGCTAAGGTAGTGGCTGAAACCCTAAGGGCGGGTTACCCAGGCTACCTTCGGGGCTTATAACTGCCGGGGTGTGGGGAGAGTAAGAGGGCACTGGCTGAGGCTACAGTCCGGGGTGTCCAGGTACTGGCTGGGGTAGCAAAGCTGGCTGAAGTATTGGCTGGAACCCTAAGGGCGGGTTGCCCAGGATACTTTCGGGGCTTGTAAGGCTGCTTTCGGGGTGCTGCACTGGCTGGAGTAGCTGTCGGGGTGCTGGAATAGAAGGGCTGCATTGGCTGAGGCTATAGTCCGGAGTAGCTGTCAGGGTGCAGGGAGTGAGAGTCAGGAAAAGTCTCAGAGCACAGGAGATCTGTGGATAGGGGGGGAGAGAGTGAGCTGTGCACTGTATGTCCAAGTGCTGGCTGTGGTAGTGGCTGGAGCCCTGAGGGCGGGCTGCCCAGGCTACTTTCGGGGGCTTGTGGCATGCAGGGAGTGAGTGAGAGCTGGCTGTAGTAGTGGCCGGAACCCTGAGGGCGGGTTGCCCGGGCTACTTACGGGGCTTGTGAGTGAGGGTACTGGCTGAAGTAGTGAGGGCTGGCTGGGGTAGTGGCTGAGGCCCAGACTACCTTCGGGGCCTAAGCTACTTTCGGGGTACCGGAGCGCGTGTGGCTTTAAATCTTGAGTAGCCCGTCTGTTAAATTTGAGTTCGAGTAGGGGCACATTAAGGAGATTTAATTTAAGATAAGGGTCGAAAGTTTATAAATTTGTGTTGCTCTGTCTTAAAGTTTCTGTTTGGGTAAGAGCACCTTATGCCTTTTTAGTTAAGACCCAGCGAGAGTGAGAGTGAAAGAGTAGACCCAATTTTTGAGAAAACCAATTTTTAAAGAGGAAACTAATTTTTGAGCAGTTTTTGGGGTGGTAGTCAGTTTCCTGACCCAAGATGGGTTCGTGTTTAAGCAAACCTAGACCAGGTGAGAAAGGAAAGACCGAGATAAAGAATATCCCATCAGAAAGTCCACTAGGACAAATGTTAGAAAAATGGGATGTAGACGGAAGAACAAAAGAATTGGATCAAGTTAGAATGATCCATTATTGTATAGAGGTTTGGCCAACTTTAGCTCTCCCTGAAAGATGGCCATGGTGCGGTACTAGTGACCGGTGGATGTGTTCGCAACTAAACCAACACCTCAGAGCCCAAGGGAACGCAGAACAGCTGCCATATGCCGCATGCTGGCTTAAACCATCAGCCAAAACAGAAACAGCAAAAATTTGTAAGCTCCAGGGAAAAGAGCAGAACAAAGAGCAAGAAAAAGAAACCCCAAAAGAAACCCACCGTAAGTGGGATCCCTTAGATCACCTACCTCCTCCCCCAGTTTATCCCGAGGTCCCTAGACCCATTCCTACTAACTCCTCAACTCTACCCATAAATCCGTTTCCAGCCTGTCCTACACCATCCTCGACGACTACACCCCAAACTAACACGGATATCTCGAAGGGTAACCCCTTTTACTCTCCAAGGCCCACTAATGATGGCCTAGTTTCTTCCCCCTCACCATCTATAGTTCCTGCCCCTCCACCCAATTGGGAGTTGGATTCACCACTTCCTGAGTCATCCCAGATGGTAGAAGCCCCAGAGAGACCCCACTATAATACAAGATCAAAAGCGAGGCTTTTTCCCTTAAGAGAGGTCCCGATGGGTGGGGTAGCTGGAGGAATAGGTTTTGTGAATGCCCCCTTAACGGCCACAGAAGTAAGAAGTTTTAAGAAGGAGCTAGGAAACCTGATAGAAAACCCGGTTAAGGTTGCTGACCAACTGGATCAGTTCCTGGGTCCTAACATCTACACCTGGGGAGAATTACACTCTATATTGAATATCTTGTTCAACCCTGAGGAAGTGCGGTTGATCAGGACTGCAGGGATGAGAGTTTGGGAAAGAGAAAATCGAATGGGTCCTCCCGGTGACCAAAAACTGCCCATAGTAGATCCAGGGTGGGATCCGAATAGGGCAGAGGGGAGGAGAAATATGGAAGACTATAGAAGTCTGGTGGTAAGGGGCATAAAGGAAGCTGTGCCCAGGAGTACAAACACTAAATTAGCGTTTGATAGAGCCCAAGAGAAAGACGAAACCCCTGCAGCCTGGTTAAACCGGCTCAGAGAAAATTTTCAACAATATTCTAGTGTGGATCCAGATAGTCATGAGGGCCAGATGCTATTAAAAATGCAGTTTGTCACCAAAGCCTGGCCAGATATTAGAAGAAAGATTGAAAAGATAGAGGACTGGCAAGAGAGGGAAATGAATGAGCTATTAAGGGAAGCCCTGAGAGTATATCTCAGAAGAGAAGAAGAGAAAACAAAGGCCAAAACCAAAATTATGGTGGCAGTGGCCAGAGAAAGTGTGAAAGACCTCAAAAATAATACCAACTCCCCAGATGGGAAGAATACTAACCCTTTACCGGGAAAGGGAAGAAGGAGAAGTCTACCACCTTGGAGTACTCCTCAAATGCCAGGAGAGACCCGAACGTGTTATTATTGTGGGGAAACAGGCCACTTAAAGAAACATTGCAAAAAGATATCATTTGATGAAGCCATCGTGAAAGAGCAGGAAGCATTGGAGAGGTTACTGAAGGGGGAAAACAATGAGGATTAGGGGTGTCATGGGCTCTATCCAGTAGGGGACCCAATGAAACATCAAGAAGGGCCCATAGTAAATTTTGAAGTGGGTCCCCATCATGAGGAATTTGAATTTTTAGTTGACACCGGTGCAGACCGGTCGTGCATCAACAAACTCCCCCTAGGAATAACAATTGGGGAACAAACATGTGAAATTTTAGGAGCAGAGGGAAGACCCTTCAAAGCTTCCATTATACCAAAGGTAGAAATAAAAGGAAATTCAAAAAGGTGTATAGTGGATCTTATCTATCTACCCAAAATAGATAGCAACCTATTGGGAAGGGATCTACAGGTCCAACTGGGAGTAGGAATCCTCCCAAAGGAAGGAAGGATGGTAGTACAAATAATGACATTGACAATACAGGACCTTAACGAGATAAGGCCGGGGGTGTGGGCTGAAGAAGGGAAATATGGATATTTAGATATCCCGCCTATAGAGATAAAAATGCAAGAAAAGACACCCCCTATAAGAGTCAGACAATATCCTCTTTCCATCGAGGGTAAGAAAGGGTTAGCACCAATCATAACACATCTACTATCAGAGGGAATATTAGAGCCTTGTATGTCCCCACATAACACTCCCATTTTGGCAATAAAGAAAACCGAGAATAAATTTAGGCTAGTGCAAGACCTCAGGGAAATAAATAAGAGAACAATTACTAGATACCCGGTGGTACAAAATCCCTACACTCTTCTAAGCAGGATCCCTAGGGAACATTCCTGGTTTACTGTAGTAGACCTGAAAGATGCTTTCTGGGCCTGTCCTTTGGCTGAACAGAGCCGGGACTGGTTTGCTTTTGAGTGGGAATGTCCCGAAACAAAGAGGAAACAGCAATTAAGATGGACGCGCCTTCCCCAAGGGTTTACAGAGAGTCCAAACATTTTTGGACAAGCTTTAGAAGAATTATTAAAACAATTCATTCCTAGAGGCGAGGTGCAAATCCTGCAGTATGTAGATGACCTCCTAATATCAGGAGAAGAGCAGGATGAAGTGAGAAAAGCCAGTATTGACCTCCTAAATTTCCTAGGAGAAAAAGGCCTCAGGGTGTCGAAAAATAAACTGCAATTTGTAGAATCACAAGTCACCTATCTTGGACACCTCATTGGGGAAGGGTGCAAGAAATTGAGCCCAGAAAGAATTTCAGGTATCCTCTCAATCCCAGCACCAGCGACAAAAAGAGATATAAGGAAATTATTAGGGCTATTTGGCTACTGCAAATTGTGGATAGAAAGGTATTCACAAAGTGTTAAATTTTTGTATGAGAAACTAGTCCAACCTGAACCTGTGAAATGGACTGCTACAGATGAGGAACAATTGGAGACTTTAAAGACCAAATTATCTACAGCCCCAGTTTTAAGCCTCCCAAACCTTAAGAAGAAATTTGACTTATTTATCAATACCGAAGAGGGAATTGCTTATGGTGTATTAACCCAGGAGTGGGGAGGGCATAGGAAACCTGTTGCATATCTTTCCAAGCTTCTAGACCCAGTCGCAAGGGGATGGCCAGCTTGTCTCCAAGCTGTAGCAGCCACAGCAGTCCTGGTGGAGGAAGCCCAAAAGCTAACATTGCAAGGAAAAATCGTTGCACATACACCCCATGATCTAAGGACAGTATTAAGTCAAAAGGCCCAACAATGGTTAACAGATTCCAGAATCTTGAAATATGAAGTAATTCTGACAGAAACCAGTGACCTAGAGTTAACCACCTCAAAAAGCTTAAATCCTGCACAATTTCTCTCAGGGGAACCTATACCTGATTTAGAACACAATTGTTTGGAAATTATAGATTTGCAAACAAAAATGAGGGAAGACCTCGAAGATATACCCTTGCCATATGGGAGAGTATTGTTTATTGATGGGTCATCCCGGGTGGTGGAAGGGAAAAGAGTCTCAGGCTATGCTGTGATTGAAAGGACCGGGGTGAGCAACTTAGAGGTAACGGAAAAAGGGAGGTTACCCCCAAATTGGTCAGCCCAATGCTGTGAGATCTATGCTCTTAAAAGAGGATTAGATCTGTTAGAGTCGGACCAAGGAACCATCTATACCGACTCTAAGTATGCATTCGGGATAGTCCATACCTTCGGGAAGATCTGGGAGGAGAGGGGATATCTAAATTCTAAAGGAAAAGATTTGGTGCATAAAGAACTGATCAAATTAGTATTGGAATCACTTATGAAACCTCAAGAAATTGCGGTGGTACATATAAAAGGACATCAAAAGGGGGACAATGTTGAAAAGAGAGGTAACCACTTGGCAGACCAGGCTGCCAAAGCAGCTGCCCAAAACACCAAAGATCCAATAAGAGTCTTTGCTATACATGAGGTACCAGCCCAAGAAGGAGCGAAACCTATATACACCAAAGATGAATTAAAAGAAATAAAGAAGCTAGGGTTGCAGCAGGGAAAGCAAGGGGAATGGTTAACCCCAGATGGAAGGAAATTTTTGAATAAGGCCCTTGCACGACAAATGTTAGAAGAAATACACCATTTGACCCACTGGGGTACCCAAGGATTAGCCGACCACTTTTTGAAAGAACATGTCTGTCTGGGAATATATAGTTTGGCAAAATCAATAACAGAAGGCTGTTTACTATGCCAAAAAGTCAACCAAAAAGTAATGAGGAAACCTACACCAGGGGGAAGACCACTAGCCCTGAGACCCTTCCAAAACATTCAAGTAGATTTTACTGAGATGCCTTCGGTTCAAGGGTACAAACATGTGCTAGTAATTGTTGACCACCTGACCCACTGGGTAGAGGCTTTCCCAACAAAAACCGAGACGGCTCAAACAGTAGTAAAGATATTGCTGGAGCAAATTATTCCCAGGTATGGCTTAGTAAATAACATTGATTCAGATCGGGGACCTCATTTTGTAGCCCAAGTGCTACAAGATGTTGTCAAGGCCCTGGGAATCAAGTGGCGGCTACACACACCCTGGCACCCCCAGAGTTCAGGGAGAGTTGAGAGGATGAATAAAACCCTGAAAAATGTATTAACCAAATTGATCGCTGAAACTGGACTTAATTGGCTAAGGTGTCTGCCCCTGGCTCTATTACGAATTCGGACCCGACCACGATCAGATATAGGGGCATCACCATATGAGATGATATTTGGACTCCCCTTCTTGCTAACACCATATAGCACCGGTAATTATTTAGAAGGGGAGGCAGCGACCAAAGAATACATAAGAACAATTGGCAAAACATTGGCAAATCTTAAACAAAAAGGGTATCTTCCTCAAACCTCTCCCTTGGACACAGACATACATCAAATAAAGTCAGGGGACTGGGTACTGATTAAGTCCTGGAATACCACCCCATTGACCCCTAAGTTTGAAGGTCCCTTTCAGGTCCTGCTCACCACCCACACTGCCGTGCTGACCCAGGAAAAAGGCTGGACTCATGTATCGAGGATAAAAGGACCTGTAGCACCTGCAAGCGATCCATCCAGTGTGCACCCTAATCCTCCTTCTCAATGGACTGTGATCCCACATCCCGACACGATCAAAGTGACTCTTAGAAAACAGCCAAAAGCAGACTGAGATCTCACAAGACTACACTTTGTCGTGAAAAGTTCCCATCGTTGTTGAGGAGTTTCTAGTGTTGTGTTGTTAAAAAGGTTTCTAAGGTTATATAATTGAACCATTCTTGTGAAAATTAGTATAAGGAGAAAATATCTCTCATAGGACATAACCCCGAAAGACGATCCAAAAGTTAGGAGAAAAGGTGAAGACACATTGGGGGACCGGATTAATACCACCAAATAACTCCCCTACCCCAAGAGGCAAGACCGGGTGAGACCGAGATGGTTCATACCGGACTCTTGGGAGGACTGGTGACAGTCCTGATAATCAGCAAGGTCGCTGAAGGAGCATGTTCCAAATGTTATCAGCCAGTCTACGATGGGGAGAACCTACAATCTCTCGTACAGGTCCATACCCATGTGAAACCCACCTGTTATGACAAATCCCAGGTCTCCTCTTGTCAAGAGGATGGGAAGAGGTATTGGATTGCCAGGAGCACTGCCAATTTTAGGCAACGTCTGACTGGAGAATGTCCTATCAGAGAATGGTTCTGTTTTGAAAACTTGGATAACCCAGAGGGAGTTGCGGATTTGATAAAGGAAAGAACATTGGTGATGAAAAAGAATGAAATAGATGAACCCCTTAATAAAAACTTATATATTGACTTGATAGAAAAGATCAGTCAAGAACTGAATATAACAAATTGCTGGATATGTGGAAGTACGCAGATGTCAGACGTGTGGCCCTGGGAGGGGACAAGCTTAGCACCATTAGACATTTTAAGATGGAAATTAATGAAACAGGAGCCTCCTAACCGTCAGGAGAGAAGAAAAGAGCAATGGGAATTAAAATCTAAAATAATTGGGGAGGAGTGCATACAGAGAACAGGGAAACGGTATCAAACCTTTGTTGGAAAAATGGCCTGTAAAAGGTACCTAATTATAAAGGACTTACAACAAAAGTGGGTTCCCCAGGAACCAAATAGATACTGGTCTATGGGAAAGAAACAAACAGGGTGTATCCACCACGAAGGGTATAACTTGTATGAGTGTGCAGAAAAGGGCATAAACCCCTTTTGGGGAGTAAGAGGGATATCTAAGTATTGGGAGTGCCCCTTTGACCTCGGGGACGACTCATGGAAAGCCCCTGAACATCTGTTTTGGATTTGTGGGGATACCGCTTACACCCACCTGCCAGGAGATTGGGCTGGGAGCTGTACCATTGGAGTAATAAAACCGGCTTTCTTTCTGCTCCCCCGGGAATCAGGGAACCACCTTGGTGTGCCTTTATATGATAATCTGAAAAAGACCATTCGAAGAAGAAGAACTATCATAGATCTAGGCAGCAACCAAAATTGGAAGGGAACAATTTGGACCCCAGAACAAATTATAAAAACTTATGGGCCAGCGACCTGGGCACAAGACGGATCTTGGGGATATAGAACTCCCATCTATATGCTCAATAGGATCATTCGGCTACAAGCCGTACTAGAAGTCATCTCAAACAAAACAGCCCTGGCACTGGACCATATAAGCGATCAATTGGCTCAAACCAGAGCAGTGGTTTATCAAATTCGATTAGCTGTTGATTATCTATTAGCCAATGAAGGTGGCATTTGTGGAAAATTTAATTCGTCAGAATGCTGCCTAGAAATTGACGATAAAAGTGAAGTGATCAGGAACATCTCAAAAGAAATTAGGAAAGTGGCTTATGTAGGCACCCAAGAGTGGAAACCCCTGATTTCCACAGACTGGTGGGACAATTTCTGGTCACTAAAAGGAGCCTGGTGGAAAAAGATAGTGTTCATTGCAATCAGTGCCCTGGCTAGCCTTTTACTCCTCCCTTGTATACTTCCCTGCCTAATTCGAGCAGTAACTGCCACAGTCCAAGCAAGTCTCCAACTTCCTGAGATAAACTCTCAGAGACCCACCAATATAATGAGAGTAGAACACCAAACTGAAGAACTAAATGAAGCAAAAAGAATATACAACCAATATCAAAAATTGAAGAAAATATACTCCCAAGAACCAGAAACAACAAATTGATGCGGGCGAAGGCCCGATCAAAGAAATAGAGGGGGGACTGAGATAAACAAAGTCCAGAAAACTCCTGTTGGGTTGTTGTTACGCATGAGTTAATATGTTAAAGCCATGCTAAACCTGTTATTTGAAGGAATTGTATCAGCTGTTAAGAATGTTTGTCCCCCCATTTTTCCCAACACCCTGTTTTTCCCAGTTTGTAAGTCCCTCAGTCTTGTATTCCAAGTTACATACCCCTTTTTCCTGAATCCTTCCTGTCTTTCCGTCGGGCTAGGCCTCCGCTGCTCCCCTGCCTGCTCGTCAAACTGCTGACCACGCCTAATGCTCCCCTGCCTGCTCGTCAAACTGCTGACCACGCCTAATGCTCCCCTGCCTGCTCGTCAAACTGCTGCCCCCGCCTAATATGAAAATCAGAAGACTACCATGATGCCTAGCGCAGTCTTTACCTCCTCGCCATGACCTAAAGAGCGAAGGACAAAAGTAACACCCCTAGACGACGCGAGCCAAGTGACTTCCTGGGGACTCCCGTGAGGCAGGAATCCCGACTCTGCGGCGAGAGCAGCAGATTCGCCTTGGACCTCCTCCTCAGCGGCGACCCGAGAGCTAGGGAGCAGTGGCGGCGCAGGCGACCCCTCGAGACTCCCCTTAAAGAGCTGAAAATTCAATAAAGGCCTTTTTAAGGGAGCAGGTCTCCTGGCCCAATTTTTCTCAAGTATCAGTCATTTATATTAGGTCTTTGGATTGACCATGATTGCTTGGTGTACCATCTCTAGCAGACAGATGTACCATCTACAGTAACTGGACAAGAAATATATTTTCCTGGCCCATAACATACTTGTTTTTCAGGCATTCTGAAACAGTCATGATATCTTTGCATTTATTAACACTAATAATTTCTTCTCCTTGTCCTTTTTTGTGTGGTTGTCTCTTCTCTTTTTGCACATTTTTAAAACCCAGCTCATCTATCATCTCTTCATGTAGATGAATCTTGGCTTCTCTGTATCAAATTCTCTTTATTCAGATTTTTTTTTTTTAATTTCTGCAGTACCTACTGTTCTCAGCCAGAGGCATGGGAGTAAATTGAGCAAGGTACTATTCAAACAAAAAACAGGAAGACAGATTTTACTTTAGTGCAATTATTTAACTTTAAGGTAAGAAACACAAATACATAAAAGTAAGTGGGGGTGCTTGGATTGGATGAGGGTGGATGACTGCACAGTAACAGAGGCATCACAGTAAAACAAAACTTTTCAGAGATTTTTCAGTATTTACTTGGTTCCTTTCTAATGTTGCTATAGGTAAATGGTGATCTTTCCTGTGTCTCAGGATTGTCCATTCCTTCCTATCCTCAAGGTGGGGCTTCTTTCATTTCTCTAACAAAAACAGATTGTGTCAATTCTCACTGCTGTTTCTTTCATTTTATTATGAAGAATCAAAGACTTTTTCCTATTACATCACTAAATCATGAGAAGTGAAAGAAAGCTGGAAAATCCATCACGTGAAAATATAATTTACTTAAGTCTGGTACCTGAAAAATGTATTTAGAAATGTTCTACCTGAATAGCTCTATTACAAATTCTAGGTCCCACTCTTTTGATGATTATCAGCTTCATACACTTTGAAGAATCTTCTGCCCTTGAAAAGAGTTTGTGAGTTTCTGGGCCATGCAATAGTTCTGCTGGCTAATAGGAAATAATAAAAACTGAAGCTGAAACCTAAAATGAAAACAGGAGCTGGAGACTGGGAGAGAAACTGGATGGTCTAAACATGTTTTTGTGGTGCTTCTCTCACAACAACTGAATTAGTGGAATTTAAAAAGGAAACAAATCAGATGTATTTCAATGCATGTCTGAGTCTCTGAGTTCAGAATCAGCTCTCATAAAAATATGAGAATGACAGTCTCACTGTTTGGTGCATAGCTAAAAAGTCAGGAAATTAATTCTCATTTCCAGAATGTGAGCTATTTTTAAAAACCATATCCTTCTTACAAGTAAACACCCAACAATTTCTTCTGGGATTCTGGGGTGGTTTTTTCCTATTTATTCTGTGAAATTCAGAAAAAGACTGAATGAGTGGGTTTGGTTTTGATCATTTCCCTCAAAACAAACCAAATGGGACTAGAGTGCAAAATATCCTGGAAAATAATTTTACATTTGTGGTAAGAGAAATTTTGCAAGAACACTATCCCCAGGAAGAAACCTCCAATATGAAACTCTTGAAATAATGAAAGGATTTTTGAATCAGAACCTTCCCAGAAGAGGGGAAGTCAGCCCTCATGGTACCCCGTAACTACTTTTTCCACAGACGTAAGTATTTTCTGGATTTTTGCACATTAAAGAAATGAAGATTTAAGATGATCGAGAAAATCTAAAAATTAGCAGAAGACTTTAATTTTCTAATTACAAAGTGCAACTTCTTACAGAGTGCAGCTTCTCAAGTTGCTACGTGGAGAACTGTGCCAATGTCCTAAGGTGACTTTTTGATATTTGTATCCCCAATTGTCTGTTTAGGCTGTGTGTTAAGTTCTCTGCCCTTAAGACTGGCTCTGAGAGTAAAGCACGGAGAAGGAGAAGCATGGAGTTTGTTTTGAGAAACTGCTCTGACTCCTACCCATTCTGGCTCCAGGATGGTGTCCATCTGAAGCATGGACAGACAGCAGGACAGAGATAAGTTTTTTGCTTTTAGTTAGTTTAGCTAGCTAAGGCAGAGAAGTTCCTCCACTGTTTTTGGTTTTTTTCTTTTTCTTGAGACTGCTTAAACCTTTCCTGGACTGAAAAACCCAGAAGAGCACCTGGATCTCACGCCTGTGGCCTACTGGGGCCCAGGATGGCGTTTTCCAGCACTGGAGGGACTGATAGGAGACTGAGTGAGCCGAGCTGCACCCCACGGCAAGGACTTTCCCAATTTGCCATCTCTCTTCAGAGCGGTGAGATATTTTGCTGTTTCATATTATTAATTTTTTATGCTTGTGGGCACTTTGTTTGTTGAATAAACAGTTTCTTCCACTTGTCTCTAAGGAGGTTTCTCCCCGTACCAGTTGTGGGAGGGGCCATTTGGGTTTGCTTTTCCAGAGGGACCCCATTCAGAGGTTTCCTCCCAAATTTGCCCTAAACAAGGACAGCCAAGCAATCCCATCCAGAGCCTGGAAAGAAACAAAAGAGTGCCTGTGTGTGTTTATTCCCTCTTCTCCAAGGGCAAAACACACAAGTTCCATTAAGCAGGGTTTTGGGTCTTAAAAACACAGTGACACAGACGGCACAGACTGCACAGACTGACATACAGAAAATATTATATTATATTATATTATATTATATTATATTATATTATATTATATTATATTATATTATATTATATATAAAGGCATATAAAAAACAGCTAGGTCACGAAGAACACCTGTGAAAAGGCAGCATTAGACAAATGGCACCTGCGAGATGCAGGCAGAGGTGAGCAGGTCTGCACTAATGGTCTTGAACAGTTGGGTGAGCTCTGCCACAGAGACTTCTGGTGACAGGCAGCAGCTGTTAAACTTGTTCAGCTCTCTTCATCCTCTCCTGGGCATTCTCCTCACTCTGTTTTACCTTTAATTTTACTCTAATCTCTCCTGTTCCAAAACAGTGTAAGTGTTGGATTGTGTTGATGCTTCTTTGTCTCCCTGAATCCTCCTGTAGAAATAGATTTCCAAGTGGACTCCTCAGATATGAGATAAATGCACAGTAAAATGCACAGTTTAAGCATGGTGGAGGTTTCTGCACAGCTCTGCCAGAAGCTGACTTGGCACTCCAGCATGGTGCAAACACTTCACTGCTCACACAAGCAATAAATAACTCAAGGGAAAGGCGAACTCACGTGTCTCTCTTCAGCAGCTGATACATGACTATATACCCAACCATTGCTGCAAAAAGCAGCACAGCCGAGACTGCTATAGACACTAGGATGTAGTTCTTGCTGACATCCCACTGTCCAGCAGTCTCAGCTCTTTGCTCAGGTGCTGACCCTGGCAGGAGAAAAGACAATGGAAGAGACAATGTTCATACTCGGCACTAAGGATAATCTCACAGAGCAGTTCACATGCCCAAAGATTCTTCTCTTTAGAGATTGGTCCCTCTGGCTCTGGTCTTGTAGCAACAAGGACCAAGAGGGATCTCCTAAAGTTCTGATGGAGAAGAGTCCAGTGTGTGCCAGGTAGCAGCACTGCCCCTGTCTGCTCCTCCAAGCTGCAGACCAGGGCTCTGTGCTGGGCACCTGCAATTCATCCATGGACAGCACTACAGGGATAAAGCTGAAATGCTGCTCTTTTCCCAAGACAGCATCTCCCAAGCACTCACTTCCTGAATGTCTTTCATGTTGAACAAGTGGGCTGGTATCCATTACTGCTTCTATTTCTTTATCTGAGCCTGACAGACTGTCCCTTTCTCCCATAGGAAAGATCTCGTTCTGCACAATTGCATGATCTCTCTCTAGAAAAAGAACATGAGATATTTAAAATAGAAGTCAGAAGTCCATTATGAGGAGCATGGTACCATGGCCTGAGCACTTTGACAAGCAACAGTGAGAAGCCTGCTGTCCCCAATGACAAGAGGAATCCACAGATTTTATACTATACATCCAAAAATGCAGACCCAAAACCACCCAAGACTTAATCAACCAAATCCCACACAAGGAATCCCTTCAGGTTCCCCCTCACACTTGGGGTCCAGCTCCAACCCATCCCTGACCTTGAGGTTTGGCAAGGGCGGCCAAGATTTCAAGGAATATAATTTCTGCCTCTGTGCTGTGCTGAGTGTGGGGTGAACACAAATTCAGCACAGTCCTTTTCCTGGCATCTGGATGCCAATGTCTGCACACAGCAGCTCTGCCCACTAATGGTACAACTGCAGCAGCAGCAGCAGCAGATGTTCCTCCTGGCAGTCATCTGGAAGCACAACTGGGAGCAGACGCTGTGTTGGACACTCTCTATGGTTCACCCTATGAGGTATGGAGTGGAGTGTCCCTGCAGCAAGACTCTGACTGAGCGCTTCTGGCCATCCAGGATACAGCACATCCCTCCAGAAACCAAAAGCTCAGCTTCCCAGGTCCCAGGGTTAACAGAATGGGATATACTAACCAGATGCAGCTTTCACCAATGCTCTTAAAAGTCCCTTTGGAACCACAGGTATCCTCTGGGAATCCTTCCCTATTTTAGATGTAGAAAAGAGCATTTACATATGAAAGTACCTTTCCCATGAATAGCACAAGGAAAAGGAGTGCCTGATCAACAAAGTTGACCAAATACAGACTGACTACTCACGTTTGAGATACCAGCTTGGAATCAGCATGGAGACTGCTTGAGGAGCTGGAGGAGAACTCTCTCTGGCCTCAGCTACAATCAAACACCCAAAAGAAGTTACCATCACAAGCACTGATCTCATGGTCATACTTCAAGACCTGGATATGGAAGATACTGACAAAGCAGGCACAGGCAGGTCTGTATTCTCACAGCTGTAGGAGGCTCTGGCTGGCCTTGGGACACTGATCTGGCAACTCTCACATGAAGTGAAAAGCCATCGTGTGCCCACGCAACCTATGAGCAGGTCAGCCCAGGAGCCTGGTCCGGAGGCTGGATAACCAGTGCTGGGTGGTGGGTAACTCAGTGTTGGATGGTGGATAACTCAGTGCTAGATGGCAGATAACTCAGTGCTGCGTGATGGCTAACCAAAGTTGAATGATGGCTAACCAGTGCTGAGTGACAGATAACTCAGTGCTGAGGTTCTGGGCCTGAACTGCCCCTCCCCACCTCCCTGCCCCTTAGGAATCTCTCTCCATGCTGCACCCTGAAGCAGCTGCAGCCCCTCACACTGCCCCTGGTGTGTCTGCCCCACAGCCAGCACTGTGATGGCTTCCTGGCTCAGCCAGCTCTAGCCCTGGCCCCACTGCTGCCAGCCAGGGCTGTGTGCTGGCCCCTGCCTGCCTACCTGCTCCCTGCCCAGGTATTGGAGCACTCTGGGCATTCTGGGCTTGCAGGACCAGGAGAAAAAGGAGCAGGAGGTAATGGGTCAGGACAATGACCACCCCTGCTCGCAGCATTCTGCCTCCACTGCCACTGCTCCAGTGTTGCCCAGAGCAGCACCGAAGTGGCACAGTGGGGCTCTAGAACCTCACATCAAATGGGGCTCTGTGATGTCATAACAAAATGGTGTCTGTGAACTCCCCAATTTATGCCTGTGTTGCCTGTGAATTCATGCACCTTCTCTTTATTAAATTTCCTTATTCTGCACAAGCCTGCAAGAAGCACAAGTAGAGAAGGGGGGATGTATTCTGGGAGGCAGCACTGTGAATACAAATGCAGAGGCACTCTTATTCCTCAGAAATCCCTATCAAAAGCCCTGTGTGAAGACTGCATTAAAAAACCCAACTACAAGTCCCTTTCTTTGGTACTACTTTTGTCTTGACAGCATTCAGGCAAGAAACCAGCCTCTCCCAATATTTCTGCTACAGTTCCATGACCTTTGAAGGCAGCACTTTTCCCTTCTCCCACTCTAATACTACAGTGGGTGTGCAGTTCTCAGGCTTCTCCCAAGTGAGCCTGGTTTATTCCCTTTCCTCTTCCAATCCTGATTAAAACTCTCTCAAAGAGCCCCACTAACTCCTGAGCAAAGATCCCTTTTCCCTCCACAGCAGGTGTAGCCCATGTGCCACCATCAGACCTGGTGTCCTGCAGAGCAAGCCCCAGTCAAACCCCCACACCTCTGCGGAGAACAGCAGGGTGCCAGGCACTCACCTCTACAACCTTCCCGTGTCTGGTTAACTGCAAGTGGCAGAATACTACGTGATATGAATAAAAGGTAAGAGATTCCCATTTTCTTACACAGTCTGTCATTTGTTAAAAAGTTGTACTGTTTCAAATATTATGCCAGTTGTAAACCGGTCTGTTAAGCTGTTTGTACCAAAGTTTGTACCCTCAAACATCTTATTCCAAGTTGTTTACCCCCTCTAAAACCCCGGGTTCCCTTCCCCTTCCGTCGGGCTAGGCTGTCCCCATTCCCCACCAGCTCCTCGAACTGCCGGCCCCGCCTAATAGGAAAATCCAAGGACTTCCATGGTGCACCGCTCCAAAACCGAAGTACAGTTGCCGGCAAACGGACCCAAAAGCCGCGACCCAGCACCAAATCCAGGTAAAAAGGGAGGCACTACAACACCGAGAAGACCCTCAGCTACCTAAAGACTGAATTCTGCTTCTGCCGCCTCGCCACGACCACAAAGGGACTGGGAAGAAGTGACACCCCTAGACCACACGAGCCCAGTTGGGTTGCCGGGAATTCCCGCGAGACCGGAACCCCCGACTCTGCTGCGGCGAGAGCAGAAGGTCCAACTGACACCTGATCCTCAGCGGCGACAGGAGCGAGGGCGGCGACAGGAGCAGCGGCGGCGCAGGCGACCCCTCGAGTTCCCCCTTTAAAGAGCTGACTAATAAAGGCTTTTCAAAGGAGCAGGTCTCCTGGCCGGTTTTTAACAATTTGGGGGCTCGTCCGGGAGCTAAGCCACGCCCAGAAGAGGACCAGGACGGGAAGGCGCAGCCCGACCTCGGACCTCCTGGACAGCTGGACATCCCGGACCAGAGGACAACGCTCGCCAGCCTCGCGGGACGCCACTGAGCAGCATCGGTAAGAACAACCGGTGGCGGGAGTGGAGACAAGCGAATGTGGAGTGAATGGGGGGGGGCCGGCAGCTCGGACCCCCCAAAGCAGGAAGCGAGTGAACTGGGAGAGACTGAGGCGTCTCCAGGGGCATAGGCGCCCCCCTCCGGACGTGCGGAGGAGAGAGTGAGTGGCACGTCAAAGCAGTGGGTGACAGAAAAGGCTTGGGCCAATTTCAAGCGTGCGAAAGGGCTCGAGCAGTGTAAAGCACGCACCACACTGGCTGAGGCTACGGCCCAGAGCGTCTGAGCACCGGCTAGGGTAGCAAAGATAAGCTGCTTTTGGGGTGCTTTGGAGACTGGCTGGGGTAGCTGTCGGGGTGCTGGGACAAAAGAGTCTGCATTGGTCGGGGGTACCCAGAGAAGAGGTACGCTGTCCGGGTGCAGAGGAGTAAGAGTTAAGGGAGTCCCAGAGTGTGAGGGACTTTTAGGTAGGGGTAGTGGCTGAGGCCCTAAGGGCGGGTCACCAGGCTACCTGTGGGGCATTCCGAGCACTGGCAGGGGTAGTGCCCAGACCCTAGGAGAGGGTCCCTGGGGCTACTTACGAGTGTTCAAAGAGTGAGTGAGAGTTAAAATTTGGGCTGCCCGCCTTTAAACTTATGTGTGTGTAGGGGCACCTTAAAGAAGTTTAGTTAAAACAAAGTCAGATAATTTTGCTTTGTATTGCCCTGAAGTAAAGTTTCTGTCAGGGTAAGAGCACTGTAGTTTTTATTTGAAACCCAGTGAAAATGGGGGCATACATAAGTAGAGTGGAGCCAGTTGAGGAGAAAAGAGAGAAAAAGATAAGAAATATTCCACCAGACAGTCCACTAGGACAAATGTTAGAACTATGGGAGGTTGATGAGGCCACTAAAAGCTTAGACAGAATCAAGATGATCCATTATTGCATAGAAGCTTGGCCTAACCTAAATTTACCTGCAAAATGGCCATGGTGTGGAACTAGAGACCCCTGGATGTGTTCACAATTAACTCAATACCTGAAATCTCGAGGAGATTCAAGTATTGAACAGATACCCTATGCTATCTGTTGGCAAAAACAAGTAGTCAAAAATAAAACAACAAAAATATGTAAGTTACAGCAAGGGAAACAAGGGAATGAAAAGCAGAAGAACCAAAAAGAAGCTAGCCATAATTGGGACCCCTTAGAACATTTGCCTCCTCCTCCAGTTTATCCCGAAGTAATCCTCCAACCTCACCTAAAAATCATACCTTCCCAAACTGTAATCCCTGTTCCTTCCCCAGCTTACCCCCCTCCAATTTATAACCCCTCTTACCCTCTGCCATTCCCTAACACTGGTCTAACCTCCTCTCCTTCACCATCCACAATCCCTGCACCCCCTCACAGCTGGGAGTTAGGTCTGGCACCTAACAATGCATCCTGTCAGGCAATAAAAAACCCAGAAAGTTACCCTTACAGTAACACCAGGTCAAAAACCAAACTCTTTCCCCTAAAGGAGGTCCCATTGGGTGGGGCAGTTGGAGGAATAGGATTTGTCAATACACCTTTAACAGCGTCAGAAGTCAGAAGTTTTAAGAAAGAGCTGGGGAATCTAGTTGAAAACCCAGTGAGAATTGCCAACCAGATTGACCAGTTTTTGGGCCCAAATATTTATACATGGGGAGAACTAAACTCCATCTTAAATATACTATTCAATCCAGACGAGGTTCGGCTGGTTAGGGCAGCAGGGATGCGCATCTGGGAAAGAGAAAACCGAATGGGCCCACCCGGTGACCAGAAGTTGCCAATAGCTGACCCAGGGTGGGACCCAAACAGAGGAGAAGGGAGGAGAAATATGGAAGATTATAGAAACCTAATGATAAGAGGTATTAAAGAATCAGTTCCTCAGAGTAGCAACACCAAATTAGCTTTTAACAGGATGCAAGAGAAAGATGAAACCCCAGCAGCCTGGCTGAGCAGGCTCAGATGGAATTTCCAGCAATATTCTAATTTGGATCCAGATAGCCCAGAGGGACAGATATTATTAAAGTTACAATTTGTCACAAAATCCTGGCCAGATATCAAAAAAAAACTTGAAAAGATGAAAGACTGGCAAGACCGAGAAATAAATGAATTATTAAGGAAAGCCCTAAGAGTATACTTTAAGAGAGAAGAAGAAAAAACAAAGGCAAAAACCAGGATTATGGTAGCCGTGGCCAGGGAAAGTGTAAAGGATCTCAGAAAGGATACTAAGAGTAAAAGAAGCACAAAATCTTTACCAGGAAAGGTAAGAGAAAGAAACCCACCACCTTGGGATACTCTTCATAGACCAGGAGAGACCCGAGCCTGTTATTATTGTGGAGAAATAGGACACTTTAAGAAACATTGCAAAAAAATGTCATTTAATGAGACTGTCATGAGGGAACAAGAGGCATTAGAAAAATTATTGAGGAAGGAGGTCAAGGAGGATTGGGGGTGTCATGGGCTCTATGCGTTAGGGGACCCCATGAAACATCAAGAAGGGCCCATAGTAAATTTTGAAGTAGGTCCCCAACATGAAGAGTTTGAGTTTTTAGTGAATACTGGTGCAGATAAATCATGTATTAACCAACTTCCAGCTAAAATTGCGATTAAAAGAAAGACATGTGGAGTCCTAGGAGCAGAAGGGGAGCCTTTCGAGGCTTCAGTTATAAAAAATGTAGAAATTAAAGAAAATTCCAAAAGATGTGTCACTAATTCGATATATCTACCCAAAGTAGACAGTAACCTGCTGGGAAGGGACCTGCAAGTTCAGTTAGGAGTAAGGATTCTTCCTAGAAAAGGAAGAATGGTGCTACAAATCATGAGGCTGACTGTTAGAGACTTAGGAGAAGTCAAGCCAGAAGTCTGGGCCGAGGAGGGAAAATATGGATATTTAGATATCCCACCTATAGAAATAAAAATGCAAGAAAATACGCCTCCTATAAGGGTCAGGCAATATCCTATTTCTCTGGAAGGGAAAAAAGGACTAACCCCAGTTATAACCCATCTACTCACAGAAAGAATATTAGAACCTTGTACGTCACCCCACAACACCCCTATTCTGGCTGTAAAAAAGGCAGAAAATAAGTTTAGATTAGTGCAAGACCTAAGAGAAGTAAACAAAAAAACAATTACCAGGCACCTGGTGGTACAAAACCCCTACACACTCCTGAGCAGGATCCCTAAAGAACATTCCTGGTTTACTGTAGTAGATTTAAAAGATGCTTTTTGGGCCTGTCCTTTGGCAGAAGGAAGCCGAGATTGGTTTGCTTTCGAATGGGAGTGCCCTGAAAGTAAGAGAAAGCAGCAACTAAGATGGACTCGTCTTCCTCAAGGGTTCCCTGAAAGCCCAAACCTTTTCGGGCAAGCCCTAGAAGAGTTACTAAGGCAGTTTATCCCTAAAAATAATGTACAAATCCTGCAGTATGTAGATGACCTCCTAATATTGGAGAGAGAGAAAGATGAAGTGAAAAAAAACAGTATTAATCTCCTAAATTTTCTAAAGGAAAAAGGCCTCAAAGTGTCAAAGAACAAATTACAGTTTGTAGAATCACAGGTCACATGCCTCAGACACCTCATCGGGGAAGGGTGTAAGAAATTAAGCCCTGAGAGAATCTCAGGTATACTCTCAATCCCAGCTCCAACCACAAAAAGAGATATAAGAAAATTATTAGAACTATTTGGTTATTGCAAGCTATGGATAGAAAAATATTCCCAAAGTGTTAAATTTCTCTATAAAAAGTTAGTCCCACCTGAACCTGTAAAATGGACAGATAAGGATGAAGAACAATTGAAAGACCTAAAGACAAAATTGTCTTCAGCCCCTGTCCTGAGTCTCCCAGACCTTAAGAAAAAGTTTGACCTATTCATTAACTCTGGAGGGGGAATAGCTTATGGAGTATTAACCCAAGAATGGGGAGGACACAAAAAGCCTGTCGCATATCTTTCCAAACCTTTGGATCCAGTTGCAAGAGGGTGGCTGGCTTGCCTCCAGGCTGTAGCAGCCACAGCTGTTCTTGTAGAAGAAGCACAAAAACTGACACTGCAAGGAAAAATCATTGCACACACACCCCATGATCTCAGGACAGTGTTGATCCAAAGGGCTCAACAATGGCTGACTGACTCTAGAATTTTAAAATATGAAGTGATTTTAACCGGCACCAGTGATCTGGAGCTAATCACATCAAAAAGTCTAAATCCTGCCCAGATCCTCTCAGGGGAACCCACACCAAACTTAGAGCACAATTGCCTGGAAATCATAGATTTACAAACAAAAGTAAGGGAAGATCTTGAAGATATACCTCTACCATGTGGGAGGGTGCTATTTATTGATGCATCATCTAGGATGACAGAGGAAAAGAGAATATCAGGCTATGCAATAGTCAAAGGTACAGAAAAGGACAATTTAAAAGTTATAGAAAAAAAAAACCTGCCCCCCCATTGGTCTGCCCAGTGTTGTGAAGTCTTTGCCCTCAAGAGGGGATTAGATTTATTAGAACAAGACCAAGGTACAATCTACACAGACTCAAGATATGCATTTGGAATAGTACACACATTTGGAAAAATCTGGGAAGAAAGAGGCTACCTAAATTCAAAGGGGAAAAATCTGATACATAAAGAATTAATTAAATTTGTATTAGAATCTCTTATGAAGCCCCAAGAAATAGCAATTGTACATGTCAAGGGACATCAAAAAAGTACACATTTGAAGGAAAGGGCAACCAAGTAGCTGATCAAGCAGCCAAACTAGCAGCTCAAAGGCTGGGAGAACCAATAAAAATTCTTACTTTAAATGATGTACCAGCTAACAAAGTTAGTGAACCCATATATGATGAAAATGAATTAAGAGAAATAAAAAAGTTAGGTTTACACCAAGGGAAGCGGGGGGAATGGCTGACCCCAGATGGAAGAAAATTCCTAAATAAAGCAATAGCTCGAAAAATGCTGGCAGAAATCCACAGCCTAACACACTGGGGCACCCAAAGGTTGTGTGATCATTTCCTGAGAGAACACCTATGTGTTAGAATCTATAACCTGGCCAAAGCAGTTACTGAAGGATGCCTAATTTGTCAAAAAGTAAATCAAAAAGTAATAAAAAAGCCCACACCAGGAGGAAGACAAATAGCATTAAGACCCTTTCAAAGCATACAAATAGACTTCACAGAAATGCCTCCAATACAAGGACATAAGCATCTTTTAGTTATAGTTGATCACTTAACGCATTGGGTGGAAGCCTTCCCTACAAAAAGGGAAACAGCACAAGTAGTAATAAAGATACTACTAGAACACATCATCCCCCGATATAGACTGATAAATAACATAGTTTCAGACAGAGGCCCCCACTTTGTAGCACAAGTCCTGCATGATATTGTTAAAGCCTTAGAAATGAAATGGCAGTTACATACACCCTAGCATCCTCAAAGCTCAAGAAGAATTGAGAGAATAAATAAAACCTTCAAAAATGTATTAACTAAATTAATAACAAAAACTGGAATGAATTGGCTAAAATGTTTGCCCCTAGCACTCTTGAAAATCTGAGTTCGACCAAGGTCAGACATAGGGGCTTCACCATACACAACTATCCCGAATAAAAAAACCATTGCCACTTCCCAGTGACTCTGATACCCCAGCAAAGACTCCCTCCAAATAGACCCAGACACACTTAAAATAACCTTCAAAAGACAACCAAAGCCCAATTAGAAACAAACAAACAAACAAACAAACAAAAAAAAACCAACAAAAAACCCGTTGTTCAAAATCTTTCCAAGTTGTTATCAAAAACTGTCATTTAAAAATGTTCTCTGTAAGTTGTTCTAAGTGTTAAGCTGTTTTAAAAAGGTTGTGATAATAATATCATTACAGATCTCTTATAGGGCACACCACAGAAAGCCTAATCAAAAACTGAACAAGTGGGGGCACACTGAAAGAAACTCCATAAGGCCAGCTAAATAACTTCCCAACCCAAAAGGCAAGACCAGGTGAGATCGAGATAATGGTTCATACTGGACTCTTGGGAGGACTAATTATAGTCCTATTGATGAGCAAACCCACCGAAGGAGCATGCTCTAAGAATGACTATCCCACTTCCCTAACCCAAGAGGCAAGACCAGGTGAGATCGAGATAATGGTTCATACTGGACTCTTGGGAGGACTAATTATAGTCCCATTAATAAGCAAACATGCCAAAGGAACATGCTCTAGGGGCTACCATCTCATCTATGATGAAGAGAATCTGCAGTCCCTTATAAGAGTTCACACTCATGTCAGTCCCACGTGTTTTAATATAACCCAAGTAAAAAATAAAAAACAATATTGGATGGCAAAAATTGCTGCAACGTTTATGCAGCACCTAACTAGAGAGTGCCCTATAAGAGAATTGTTTTACCAAAAAAAAAAAAAAAAAAAAAATTAGACAATCCAAAGGGAGTTGCAAATTTAATAAAAAAAAAGCCACTGAATAAAATTGATGAACCCCTTAATAAAAACTTACCTATTGACTTATTTATTGTAATAAGCATCCTTGCCAGCTTTCTACTCCTTCCCTGCATATTCCCCTGTTTAATTCGAACTGCAACCATTCAAGCAAGCCCCAAACCTACTGAAATAAAACTAGAACCCCAAACTGAAGAACTGAATAAAGCCAAAAGAATATATAACCAATACCAGAAATTAAAAAAGATATACTCCCATGAATCAAAAACTGCCAATTGATGCGGGCAAAGGCCCGATCAAAGAAATAGAGGGGGGACTGATATGAATAAAAGGTAAGAGATTCCCATTTTCTTACACAGTCTGTCATTTGTTAAAAAGTTGTACTGTTTCAAATATTATGCCAGTTGTAAACCGGTCTGTTAAGCTGTTTGTACCAAAGTTTGTACCCTCAAACATCTTATTCCAAGTTGTTTACCCCCTCTAAAACCCCGGGTTCCCTTCCCCTTCCGTCGGGCTAGGCTGTCCCCATTCCCCACCAGCTCCTCGAACTGCCGGCCCCGCCTAATAGGAAAAT
Organism: Sylvia atricapilla; assembly: GCF_009819655.1. Taxonomy (NCBI): domain Eukaryota; kingdom Metazoa; phylum Chordata; class Aves; order Passeriformes; family Sylviidae; genus Sylvia; species Sylvia atricapilla. The sequence continues at coordinate 72,367,421 of NC_089174.1, forward strand.
CCAAGGACTTCCATGGTGCACCGCTCCAAAACCGAAGTACAGTTGCCGGCAAACGGACCCAAAAGCCGCGACCCAGCACCAAATCCAGGTAAAAAGGGAGGCACTACAACACCGAGAAGACCCTCAGCTACCTAAAGACTGAATTCTGCTTCTGCCGCCTCGCCACGACCACAAAGGGACTGGGAAGAAGTGACACCCCTAGACCACACGAGCCCAGTTGGGTTGCCGGGAATTCCCGCGAGACCGGAACCCCCGACTCTGCTGCGGCGAGAGCAGAAGGTCCAACTGACACCTGATCCTCAGCGGCGACAGGAGCAGCGGCGGCGCAGGCGACCCCTCGAGTTCCCCCTTTAAAGAGCTGACTAATAAAGGCTTTTCAAAGGAGCAGGTCTCCTGGCCGGTTTTTAACACTACGTGCACCACAGATCCCTCAAGCAGCCTCCAGAAGCCCTGAACATCCCCTCCTACTTGTCCTTGGACACCGTGAGGTACTGGCATGGGACACACACGGAGGTGTCAGTTCCCACAGGTGAGAGTTAACACGGGTGACCTTTTACCTGAGCAGCTCTTCCAGGAAGGAATTTTTCATGACTTACGTGTGCTGGGCACTTTCGGCTTGGAATCTCTTGGAAGGCCTTCAGAGACCACCTTTGTTATAACTGCCCAGGAAGCATCACTTACACCTCACGCGTTTACAGCCACAAGCACAGAGGCATTGACAGCTTTCCACCTCTGGGGTGTCTCCAAGGCTCATAAGCAGTCTCCAGCGGACAAGCTGCATAAACTCGGCAATGCCACCCTCTGGAATCAACCACAGATCGCTGCCACCTTGAAGGCCGCAGCGCATAATGAGCTCAGCCATACCAGGGTGAAGGGTCTCTTGGTGACATCTCCTAACCCAGAACCCAGGCAGGCTGGCCAGGTGCTTCGGCGTTGGGTCTGGGCGCCATCTCGGGCCCTCCATCCCTCCCCGAGGGCAGGCACGGATGAACACTGCCCTTCTTTGTTCCTTCACTCGCTATACACCCAGTCCCTCCCGTAATGCACTCCGCCGCACTGTGCTGCTCGGCGGCTCGTCACCAGCTGCGGGACCAGTGTCCCCAGACCACCTGTGGAGCTTCTGAAGCCGTGTGGCACGGCACGAAGGCAGCGCAGCCCGCACCCCGCGGGCTCCCTGTCCCCCGCTGCCGCCATTTCACAGGGGGCGGCGAGGGCCGGGCACGGCGCTGTGGGGCTGCGCCGGCCCCGCTTCCCGGGCCACAGCTCCGGCTGCTTCCGCTGCCGCGGGGCGGCCCCGCTCCGGCCCGAGGCCCGAGGCCCGAGGCGCCTGTGCCGGCCCCGGTTCGCTGCTGTCGTGCCGCTGCGGGAGAGCTCCCACCGCGTCCCGGCTGCACAGAACGGCTGCCGGGGCAGTTCGCCGGGGACTCTGAGCTGAGCGTGGCGCAGGGAGCGGAGCCGACAAGTGAAGACAGAGGTGTTAGTGACAGGAGGCAGAGACAAACGAGAGCAAAAGCGGGGCAGGGAACGGGACCAGAGATGCAGGAAGAGACAAAAGGGACAGAGGAAGAGAGGCACAATGAGCGGGAGGGAGCAGGAGAGAGCAAAGTCTGACCTGGGTTCAGGATGGAGACTGTGGAAGAAGGGCAGCAAGACAGAGAGGGAGTGGGAAAGAACAGCGATATAGCGAGAAACCAAGTCATTGGCAACTGGGCAGAACAACACACGAGATCACGACCAAGAGAAACCCAGGATCGGCTTTTGCTGCGTCCCGTTGAATCCATGCTGCAGTGGCACGTTGGCATGTCAGCTCCCTCAGAAGCAGCCGAGGCATTTCAGAAATGGCACTCCAGGGCATGACCCTGCGAGTGTCCCACAGCCCTCAGTTCACATGAGCATCTGCAGGGCCGCAAGTGTGGATGTCTGTATGACACGACTTTGTAGGGCTTCATTCAAGGGTTGAGGTAAACTTCCCTTCTGAAAAGAGCCTTGGGCTGTGCCCTCTCAGGAGCTGGAAATCTCAGAGGCTGCTGAGAGGCTCGTGATGGGCCAGCCCAGAGATGGAGCTGGAGCTGCTGTGGAGAGGAGAGGGACAAGGGTGAGCAGCTCAGCGGTTGCTCTTCACCACTTCAAATGGAATACCGTTGTCTTGGGACAGTCTGTACTGCCTGACCCAGAAGTATACGAACCCCACCCCAAATCCCACAGTGTCCAGAGAAACCCTGAGGCACCTCTCTGGCAATTGCTGCTGGCAAGATCCTCCCCACACACTGCAGGTGATGGGCAGCCTCAGAGAGCTGTGCCGCATTTCTTGGACAACAGCTTTGCTGCACTCACACAACACCTCCAGCTTGGCTGTAGGTGGCTGAGAAGGACAGCAATTCCCTGATGTGAGACAAGCACTCTGTTACTTCTTCCTATCACAGTCTGCACTGTGATTCTGGGTCTGGTCCCACGAAAATAGAGGAGCAGGAACAATGGAGTGCCTGAAAATAGAATTTTAATGCTGGTAAAATAAGTCACAGAGACTTTATGGTCCAAGTAACAGCATGCAAAGACCCAGGCACATGGCTAACTTAACAACATGTAAGGTTATCTGACGGTAATGGTCCTATCCTGAATCTGGGATAGGGACATGACTATATGTCAAAGGTCCCAAACCAACGAAGAACAAGAATCAAGAGTCATGACCTATTCTGGAATGATACTGTTAGTATCCTAATTTCCATATTCTGCCTCCCATGGTCTCAGGTTTATGGTTTCAGCATAAGCTACCCGAGCTAAGGTATTATCCATCTCAGTTCGCTTGGTTCCCACATTTTCCCACCTGGAAGGCCTACTTCTTCACAATCTTACATTCCATCACTTTAGATTGAGTGGGAAATACACAAGAGTATATAGCCTCAGTCTTAATCTCCCTGAAGCAAACGTTAAGTCAAATCCCAAAACAATAATTAAGGAGCCACACAGAACCTGCAACTGCCCCACTCGGTCAAGCAAAAACACAACAGCACTTTGTTCCACTTACGGCTTTTTCCTGTCATGTGTGGTAAAAGATGATAATTTTTGTTTTAATTATTATCTCTGTTATCAATTTAATTTTTAATACCACTCCTGTGACTAATATCAGATTCCTTCCCCTCTGTATCTCACCCAGTATGGCTCCAGCTTTTTGCTCCTTGATCCTTTCCGAGCTGTGTGGGTGGGACCTGCCATATCCCCCATGACCTGAGTCACCATATCAGGTCTCCTTGACGTGCTCAGCACTGGACAGCCATCTTTCCCAGAAGATCCTTCCCTCTCTGCCCAGAACAGACTGTCCTGATTAAGGGCAGCATCCCAAATGAGCTTGTAGAGAAGTTTTTGCATGTCACTCCTCACCAGCATGTCCCTATTCTGGTGCAGGAAAACCTTGTTGATGGCCATTGCTGGGAAAGCATGCTGAGGCTGGCACCAACAGGTCCCGCACTGCAGTGCAGGTTTATCACAGCACTTCTCACAGTTCCAGCCCTGATCCCAGCTCTGTGCATTCTACCCCAGCAGAAACAGCCACAACAGGCAAGAACTTACTGCTTTGGGAAATATATTTATTTATATACTATCACTAAAATAATCATTGTCTTCTAATATAAAGTATTCCTGCTGGTACTGGTAGCAGGGGCACCAGGATGGTGTGGGCTGAGGTGAGTCCAGGGAAATCCAGTGGTCCCGTGAAGAGACACTCTCAGCCAGATCACAGGAGGGACACGTGGGCAGAGGTGAGGGGTCTGCACCCATGTTCTTGTACAGCTGAGCAAGCTCTGCTGCAAAGACCTCAGGAAACAGGCGGCAGCTGAACCTGTCTCTCTCATCCCTTCCAGGTCCTTCTCCTGATTTTGCTTCATCTTTATCTCCAGGCTGACCACGGCTTTCCCAGGAAGAATCAGTGCGGACCTCTCCTGGTACTTCTTTGTCTTTCTGGGTTCTCCTGTAGAAACAGATTTCCCAGAAGACTCCTCATAGATACTAATGTAGGGCACGGTTAAAGGATTGCACTGCAGAGGTTTCTGCAGAACACTGTCAAGAGCTGCATTGGCACTCCAGCACAGTGCAAACACTTGATTGCCAATGGCAGCAATAAATAACTCACACGTCTCTCTTCAGCAGCTGATACATGACAATATACCCAGACACTGCCACAAGCAGAAGCAAAGCTGAGGCTGCTGCTATCCCTAGGATGTAGTACTTGCTTGGGTCACAGTGTCCAGCAGTCTCAGCTTTTTGCCCAGTAGCTGAACCTGGAGGGAGAAAAGACAATATAAGAGACAGTGCAAGAGGCAATGTTCATAACTCTGCACTCAGGATAATTTCACAGTGCAGTTCACATGCCCAAGGATTGTTGGCTTCAGAGACTGATCCCTCTGGCTCAGGTCTCGTAGCAGCAGGGACCAAGAGGGATCCCCTAAAGTCCTCATGGAGGAGAGCCCAGTGTGTGCCAGGGAGCAGAACTGCTCTGTCTGCTCCTCCAAGCAAACTGAACTGTCTGCTCCTCCAAGCTGAAGGCCAGGGTTGTGTGCTGGGCACCTGCAATTCATCCATGGACAGCACCACAGGGATAAAGCTGAAATGCTGCTCTTGTCCCAACACAGCATCTCACAAGCACTCACCTGAAAATTTCTCAGGCTCAGCAAGTGGGTTCATGACCTGTATTGGCTGTATTTCTTCATCTGAGCCTGGCACAGTGCCGCTTTCTTCAATAGGAAAGGTCTCCAGCACAGTATCAGAATTTGTCTCTTCAGAAAGAACACAGGACACTTTAATTAGAAGGCACTGTCCCTTACCAGGAGCAAGGTACCACAGCTTGGGCATCCTGGCAAGTGGCAGTGATGAGCCCACTGTCCCCAAAAACAAGAGGAATCCACAGCCAGATTTCTGCTATACAACAAAAAATGCAGACCCAAAACCACCCAAGACTTAATCAACCAAATCCCACACAAGGAATCCCTTCAGGTTCCCCCTCACACTTGGGGTCCAGCTCCAACCCATCCCTGACCTTGAGGTTTGGCAAGGGCGGCCAAGATTTCAAGGAATATAATTTCTGCCTCTGTGCTGTGCTGAGTGTGGGGTGAACACAAATTCAGCACAGTCCTTTTCCCGGCATCTGGATGCCAATGTCTGCACACAGCAGCTCTGCCCACTAATGGTACAACTGCAGCAGCAGCAGCAGCAGATGTTCCTCCTGGCAGTCATCTGGAAGCACAACTGGGAGCAGACGCTGTGTTGGACACTCTCTATGGTTCACCCTATGAGGTATGGAGTGGAGTGTCCCTGCAGCAAGACTCTGACTGAGCGCTTCTGGCCATCCAGGATACAGCACATCCCTCCAGAAACCAAAAGCTCAGCTTCCCAGGTCCCAGGGTTAACAGAATGGGATATACTAACCAGATGGGGCTTCATCCAAGGCTGTCAGGTCCTCCTCTGGAACTTCAGGAAATCCTTCAGGAAATTCCTCAGGTACCTTGTCATAATCCTTCCCTATGTCAGATTTATAAAAGGATGTTAACCTATGAAAGTACCTTTCCCATGAATAGCACAAGGAAAATGAGTGCTCATTTCTTGTGAAGGCATTAGAGACTGACTACTCACGCTTCAGATACCAGCTCGGAATCAGCATGGAATCTGGCTCTAGCTCAGGACCTGAAAGAACACTCTCTGTATCCACAACTACAACTGAACACCCACAAGAAGTTACCATCACAAACACTGATCTCATGGTCATACTTCAAGACCTGGATATGGAAGATACTGACAAAGCAGGCACAGGCAGGTCTGTATTCTCACAGCTGTAGGAGGCTCTGGCTGGCCTTGGGACACTGATCTGGCAACTCTCACATGAAGTGAAAAGCCATCGTGTGCCCACGCAACCTATGAGCAGGTCAGCCCAGGAGCCTGGTCCGGAGGCTGGATAACCAGTGCTGGGTGGTGGGTAACTCAGTGTTGGATGGTGGATAACTCAGTGCTAGATGGCAGATAACTCAGTGCTGCGTGATGGCTAACCAAAGTTGAATGATGGCTAACCAGTGCTGAGTGACAGATAACTCAGTGCTGAGGTTCTGGGCCTGAACTGCCCCTCCCCACCTCCCTGCCCCTTAGGAATCTCTCTCCATGCTGCACCCTGAAGCAGCTGCAGCCCCTCACACTGCCCCTGGTGTGTCTGCCCCACAGCCAGCACTGTGATGGCTTCCTGGCTCAGCCAGCTCTAGCCCTGGCCCCACTGCTGCCAGCCAGGGCTGTGTGCTGGCCCCTGCCTGCCTACCTGCTCCCTGCCCAGGTATTGGAGCACTCTGGGCATTCTGGGCTTGCAGGACCAGGAGAAAAAGGAGCAGGAGGTAATGGGTCAGGACAATGACCACCCCTGCTCGCAGCATTCTGCCTCCACTGCCACTGCTCCAGTGTTGCCCAGAGCAGCACCGAAGTGGCACAGTGGGGCTCTAGAACCTCACATCAAATGGGGCTCTGTGATGTCATAACAAAATGGTGTCTGTGAACTCCCCAATTTATGCCTGTGTTGCCTGTGAATTCATGCACCTTCTCTTTATTAAATTTCCTTATTCTGCACAAGCCTGCAAGAAGCACAAGTAGAGAAGGGGGGATGTATTCTGGGAGGCAGCACTGTGAATACAAATGCAGAGGCACTCTTATTCCTCAGAAATCCCTATCAAAAGCCCTGTGTGAAGACTGCATTAAAAAACCCAACTACAAGTCCCTTTCTTTGGTACTACTTTTGTCTTGACAGCATTCAGGCAAGAAACCAGCCTCTCCCAATATTTCTGCTACAGTTCCATGACCTTTGAAGGCAGCACTTTTCCCTTCTCCCACTCTAATACTACAGTGGGTGTGCAGTTCTCAGGCTTCTCCCAAGTGAGCCTGGTTTATTCCCTTTCCTCTTCCAATCCTGATTAAAACTCTCTCAAAGAGCCCCACTAACTCCTGAGCAAAGATCCCTTTTCCCTCCACAGCAGGTGTAGCCCATGTGCCACCATCAGACCTGGTGTCCTGCAGAGCAAGCCCCAGTCAAACCCCCACACCTCTGCGGAGAACAGCAGGGTGCCAGGCACTCACCTCTACAACCTTCCCGTGTCTGGTTAACTGCAAGTGGCAGAATACTACGTGCACCACAGATCCCTCAAGCAGCCTCCAGAAGCCCTGAACATCCCCTCCTACTTGTCCTTGGACACCGTGAGGTACTGGCATGGGACACACACGGAGGTGTCAGTTCCCACAGGTGAGAGTTAACACGGGTGACCTTTTACCTGAGCAGCTCTTCCAGAAAGGAATTTTTCATGACTTACGTGTGCTGGGCACTTTCGGCTTGGAATCTCTTGGAAGGCCTTCAGAGACCACCTTTGTTATAACTGCCCAGGAAGCATCACTTACACCTCACGCGTTTACAGCCACAAGCACAGAGGCATTGACAGCTTTCCACCTCTGGGGTGTCTCCAAGGCTCATAAGCAGTCTCCAGCGGACAAGCTGCATAAACTCGGCAATGCCACCCTCTGGAATCAACCACAGATCGCTGCCACCTTGAAGGCCGCAGCGCATAATGAGCTCAGCCATACCAGGGTGAAGGGTCTCTTGGTGACATCTCCTAACCCAGAACCCAGGCAGGCTGGCCAGGTGCTTCGGCGTTGGGTCTGGGCGCCATCTCGGGCCCTCCATCCCTCCCCGAGGGCAGGCACGGATGAACACTGCCCTTCTTTGTTCCTTCACTCGCTATACACCCAGTCCCTCCCGTAATGCACTCCGCCGCACTGTGCTGCTCGGCGGCTCGTCACCAGCTGCGGGACCAGTGTCCCCAGACCACCTGTGGAGCTTCTGAAGCCGTGTGGCACGGCACGAAGGCAGCGCAGCCCGCACCCCGCGGGCTCCCTGTCCCCCGCTGCCGCCATTTCACAGGGGGCGGCGAGGGCCGGGCACGGCGCTGTGGGGCTGCGCCGGCCCCGCTTCCCGGGCCACAGCTCCGGCTGCTTCCGCTGCCGCGGGGCGGCCCCGCTCCGGCCCGAGGCCCGAGGCCCGAGGCGCCTGTGCCGGCCCCGGTTCGCTGCTGTCGTGCCGCTGCGGGAGAGCTCCCCACCGCGTCCCGGCTGCACAGAACGGCTGCCGGGGCAGTTCGCCGGGGACTCTGAGCTGAGCGTGGCGCAGGGAGCGGAGCCGACAAGTGAAGACAGAGGTGTTAGTGACAGGAGGCAGAGACAAACGAGAGCAAAAGCGGGGCAGGGAACGGGACCAGAGATGCAGGAAGAGACAAAAGGGACAGAGGAAGAGAGGCACAATGAGCGGGAGGGAGCAGGAGAGAGCAAAGTCTGACCTGGGTTCAGGATGGAGACTGTGGAAGAAGGGCAGCAAGACAGAGAGGGAGTGGGAAAGAACAGCGATATAGCGAGAAACCAAGTCATTGGCAACTGGGCAGAACAACACACGAGATCACGACCAAGAGAAACCCAGGATCGGCTTTTGCTGCGTCCCGTTGAATCCATGCTGCAGTGGCACGTTGGCATGTCAGCTCCCTCAGAAGCAGCCGAGGCATTTCAGAAATGGCACTCCAGGGCATGACCCTGCGAGTGTCCCACAGCCCTCAGTTCACATGAGCATCTGCAGGGCCGCAAGTGTGGATGTCTGTATGACACGACTTTGTAGGGCTTCATTCAAGGGTTGAGGTAAACTTCCCTTCTGAAAAGAGCCTTGGGCTGTGCCCTCTCAGGAGCTGGAAATCTCAGAGGCTGCTGAGAGGCTCGTGATGGGCCAGCCCAGAGATGGAGCTGGAGCTGCTGTGGAGAGGAGAGGGACAAGGGTGAGCAGCTCAGCGGTTGCTCTTCACCACTTCAAATGGAATACCGTTGTCTTGGGACAGTCTGTACTGCCTGACCCAGAAGTATACGAACCCCACCCCAAATCCCACAGTGTCCAGAGAAACCCTGAGGCACCTCTCTGGCAATTGCTGCTGGCAAGATCCTCCCCACACACTGCAGGTGATGGGCAGCCTCAGAGAGCTGTGCCGCATTTCTTGGACAACAGCTTTGCTGCACTCACACAACACCTCCAGCTTGGCTGTAGGTGTCTGAGCAGGGGCAGGTGTGGGGAAAAGCCTGCAGGAGCATAATGAATCTGACTTGTGAGCCCAGGACAGCAATTCCCTGCTGGGCTGGTTTCTTGCAGTGCCCTGCTTTCTTCATCCTACAAGGGTGCTCTGTCGCTTCTTCCCACCTGGAAGGCCTCCTTCTTCATCAGTTTAGAAGTGATCATCATCTTGTATTCCATCACATTAGAAATCAACCAGGAAATACTGAAGTGTATTTTGTCTCATTCTTCAATGTCTGAACTAAAAGTTAAGTCAAATACCAAAATGGCAATTAAAAAGCCATGTGATAACCTGCAGCCGCCCCACTCGCACGAGCAAAACACCACAGTTCTCTTCCTGTGCTTTGCTACAGTAGTGGTTTCCCTACAGCGAAGTTGGATTGCAGGGCACCTGCTAAAGCCACTCTGTCATTCCCCTTCTCACCTGGACAGGGGAGAGGAAATATTACAAAGTACCTGAATTGTGAAAAGAAGCAGGGGAGATCACTCACTGAAAACCATCATGAGCAATACAGATTTGATTTGTGTATATTATTTGAATTTTATTAGTAACTCAATCACCACAAGGTAATCAGAAGTAAAGTAAATCTTAAAATACACTTACCCCCCCTTTCCTTTCTTACCTCTACCTCTGCCACGGAGTGGTGTAGGGAGTTGGGGCGTGGGGATTACAGTCAGTTCATCACACAGTTGTTCCTGCAGCTGCTCAGGGAGGAGAGTCCTCTGGGCCAGCTTGGGGTTCCTGCCACCAGAGACAACCCCCATGTTTTTAACCACTGTGAGGGCATCCCAGGAGCAAATGCTCTCCACAGATTGCTGCAATGTGGAGCATGAGAGAAGGACTCTCGCATGGGGCACAGTCCTTCAGGCAGCATCACAAATGAGCTCATAGACAAGCCTTTGCACATCTCACCAGCATGTCCCTATTCTAGTGCAGGAAAACCTTGTTGATGGCCACTGCTGGGAAAGCATGCTGAGGCTGGCACCAACAGGTCCTGCACTGCAGTGCAGGTTTATCACAGCACTTCTCACAGTTCCAGCCCTGATCCCAGCTCTGTGCATTCTACCCCAGCAGAAACAGCCACAACAGGCAAGAACTTACTGCTTTGGGAAATATATTTACTGACATATTTCCACAGAAATAATTATAATTTTTCACTAATGTAAAATATTCCTGCTGGTACTGGTAGCAGGGGCACCAGGATGGTGTGGGCTGAGGTGAGTCCAGGGAAATCCAGTGGTCCCGTGAAGAGACACTCTCAGCCAGATCACAGGAGGGACACGTGGGCAGAGGTGAGGGGTCTGCACCCATGTTCTTGTACAGCTGAGCAAGCTCTGCTGCAAAGACCTCAGGAAACAGGCGGCAGCTGAACCTGTCTCTCTCATCCCTTCCAGGTCCTTCTCCTGATTTTGCTTCATCTTTATCTCCAGGCTGACCACGGCTTTCCCAGGAAGAATCAGTGCGGATCTCTCCTGGTACTTCTTTGTCTTTCTGGGTTCTCCTATAGAAACAGATTTCCCAGAAGACTCCTCATAGATACTAATGTAGGGCACGGTTAAAGGATTGCACTGCAGAGGTTTCTGCAGAACACTGTCAAGAGCTGCATTGGCACTCCAGCACAGTGCAAACACTTGATTGCCAATGGCAGCAATAAATAACTCACACGTCTCTCTTCAGCAGCTGATACATGACAATATACCCAGACACTGCCACAAGCAGAAGCAAAGCTGAGGCTGCTGCTATCCCTAGGATGTAGTACTTGCTTGGGTCACAGTGTCCAGCAGTCTCAGCTTTTTGCCCAGTAGCTGAACCTGGAGGGAGAAAAGACAATATAAGAGACAGTGCAAGAGGCAATGTTCATAACTCTGCACTCAGGATAATTTCACAGTGCAGTTCACATGCCCAAGGATTGTTGGCTTCAGAGACTGATCCCTCTGGCTCAGGTCTCGTAGCAGCAGGGACCAAGAGGGATCCCCTAAAGTCCTCATGGAGGAGAGCCCAGTGTGTGCCAGGGAGCAGAACTGCTCTGTCTGCTCCTCCAAGCAAACTGAACTGTCTGCTCCTCCAAGCTGAAGGCCAGGGTTGTGTGCTGGGCACCTGCAATTCATCCATGGACAGCACCACAGGGATAAAGCTGAAATGCTGCTCTTGTCCCAACACAGCATCTCACAAGCACTCACCTGAAAATTTCTCAGGCTCAGCAAGTGGGTTCATGACCTGTATTGGCTGTATTTCTTCATCTGAGCCTGGCACAGTGCCGCTTTCTTCAATAGGAAAGGTCTCCAGCACAGTATCAGAATTTGTCTCTTCAGAAAGAACACAGGACACTTTAATTAGAAGGCACTGTCCCTTACCAGGAGCAAGGTACCACAGCTTGGGCATCCTGGCAAGTGGCAGTGATGAGCCCACTGTCCCCAAAAACAAGAGGAATCCACAGCCAGATTTCTGCTATACAACAAAAAATGCAGACCCAAAACCACCCAAGACTTAATCAACCAAATCCCACACAAGGAATCCCTTCAGGTTCCCCCTCACACTTGGGGTCCAGCTCCAACCCATCCCTGACCTTGAGGTTTGGCAAGGGCGGCCAAGATTTCAAGGAATGTAATTTCTGCCTCTGTGCTGTGCTGAGTGTGGGGTGAACACAAATTCAGCACAGTCCTTTTCCTGGCATCTGGATGCCAATGTCTGCACACAGCAGCTCTGCCCACTAATGGTACAACTGCAGCAGCAGCAGCAGCAGATGTTCCTCCTGGCAGTCATCTGGAAGCACAACTGGGAGCAGACGCTGTGTTGGACACTCTCTATGGTTCACCCTATGAGGTATGGAGTGGAGTGTCCCTGCAGCAAGACTCTGACTGAGCGCTTCTGGCCATCCAGGATACAGCACATCCCTCCAGAAACCAAAAGCTCAGCTTCCCAGGTCCCAGGGTTAACAGAATGGGATATACTAACCAGATGGGGCTTCATCCAAGGCTGTCAGGTCCTCCTCTGGAACTTCAGGAAATCCTTCAGGAAATTCCTCAGGTACCTTGTCATAATCCTTCCCTATGTCAGATTTATAAAAGGATGTTAACCTATGAAAGTACCTTTCCCAGGAATAGCACAAGGAAAATGAGTGCTCATTTCTTGTGAAGGCAGTAGAGACTGACTACTCACGCTTCAGATACCAGCTCGGAATCAGCATGGAATATGGCTCTAGCTCAGGACCTGAAAGAGCACTCTCTGTATCCACAACTACAACTGAACACCCACAAGAAGTTACCATCACAAACACTGATCTCATGGTCATACTTCAAGACCTGGATATGGAAGATACTGACAAAGCAGGCACAGGCAGGTCTGTATTCTCACAGCTGTAGGAGGCTCTGGCTGGCCTTGGGACACTGATCTGGCAACTCTCACATGAAGTGAAAAGCCATCGTGTGCTCACGCAACCTATGAGCAGGTCAGCCCAGGAGCCTGGTCCGGAGGCTGGATAACCAGTGCTGGGTGGTGGATAACTCAGTGCTGGATGGCAGATAACTCAGTGCTGCGTGATGGCTAACCAAAGTTGAATGATGGCTAACCAGTGCTGAGTGACAGATAACTCAGTGCTGAGGTTCTGGGCCTGAACTGCCCCTCCCCACCTCCCTGCCCCTTAGGAATCTCTCTCCATGCTGCACCCTGAAGCAGCTGCAGCCCCTCACACTGCCCCTGGTGTGTCTGCCCCACAGCCAGCACTGTGATGGCTTCCTGGCTCAGCCAGCTCTAGCCCTGGCCCCACTGCTACCAGCCAGGGCTGTGTGCTGGCCCCTGCCTGCCTACCTGCTCCCTGCCCAGGTGTTGGAGCACTCTGGGCATTCTGGGCTTACAGGACCAGGAGAAAAAGGAGCAGGAGGTAATGGGTCAGGACCATGACCACCCCTGCTCGCAGCATTCTGCCTCCACTGCCACTGCTGCTGCTGCAGTGTTGCCCAGAACGACACCGAAGTGGCACAGTGGGGCTCTGGAACCTCACATCAAATGGGGCTCTGTGATCTCATGATGAAGTGGAATCTCTGAATTCTGCTTATCACTGGGCCCTTACTCCTCTCTCAGTGCTGCCTAATGTATACTGGCATTTGATATGAATTCCTGGATGTCCCCTCTGTTCAGTTTCTTCATTCTGCACAGGCCTGGAAGGAGCATTTCTGAGAAGCGTGGATATATTTTGGGAGGCAATACTGTGAATAGTAATGCAGGGGCACTCTGATCTTGCTCTCCAGATACCAGTATCAAAAGCCCTGTGTGAAGACTGCATTAAAAAAATCGAACTGCAAGTGCCTTTGGTACTATTTTTGTAGCAAAAATTGTACCTTGGTACTATTTTTCTAGTAGCATTCTGGCGAGTGTTGCATTATATTGACGGAAATTGCAAAGGGTTCCTAGAATTCATGGTCAGGAAAAAAATCAAAGCAAACAGGGCACACATCGTATTTGAGAACTGCTTATGTGTAAGAAAACAAAAACAAAAACCAAACAAAACAAAAGGAAAAAAAAAAAAAAAAAAGAAGAAAAGGAGTTACCCAAACAAAGGAGGGCTGGAAAAAACAAAAAAAAACAGAAAAGAGAGAAGAAAAATTGAAAAGGAATGGGGGAAGAAGAGACATATAGAGACAGGGAGACAGAGAGGGGAAACAGAGAGGAAAAAAAGGCATTACCACAAGTGGATGAAGGAGTGCTTCTGGTGTCCACGTTGTTGGGCTTCCTACTGAATGCGCCTGCACAGCTCTTGGAAAGGTGCTCGGTGCCTGTGTCACACGGCTCAGCCAGCCCTGGCAACATGGAGGTTCTTGGCTGACCAGGAGCAGGAGCGCAGCGAAGGCAGGAGACAAAGACAGGACTCATCCAAGACCGGGCAACAGAGTTTATTGGATTGGGGGATCCTCACCCCAGGGTTCTGTGTCAGGAGAGACCCCAAGAATGTGAGGGGAGCAACTTACAAAGGGGGCCCGATCTCAGGGATGGGTACAGTGGCAAACCAATAACAGAAAAGTGAGGAGTGGATCTCAACATAGCGTACAGGTACAATATCAAATCATGCCAAACTAGGAGGGGACCCCCTGGATCCTGCCCAATCACTCAATGCCTCTCCTGGAACCTTCTGGATGCAGAGAGAGGCCCTGGAGTGACAGACAGGACCTAAAGTTGGGGTCCCTTTTTGAGAGGTCGGGCCGAGCTACGACATCCATACCGAAACCGTGTTTCATGCCGCAGTGGTCTTTATTGTTTGTCCCCTTCCTATTTATTCTCTTGCTACTTTATTGACATTACGAGGCACTTAAAAAATATACACATTTGCTGCCTTAAGGAGGCTTCCGTATTAACACTATAAAACTACATATGAGCACCCGTTAGAACCTGGAACACCTTAAGGGAGAGAGGTGAATTTTTTGCTGCGCCACAACTTGAGTTTTTTCTGCGCCACAAAGGCTCACAGGCTCTGCAGGCCAAGGGCCCAGTCTGGAATTTCTCACCTTATTCCAAATATTTCTGCAAGAAGGACCAGAGGGTTATGTAGCAAATGATTGACATTTAACGGCTGCCTGACAGACAACCTAGGGGTGAAGTAAAGAAGAAGAACAGGAGGGGCTACAAAGAACAAACCATTCTATAACGAACCTTCAAGAAACAAAGTCATATACAGGAATGAAACAAGTAGAACCCAAACATGCACCACCACAGAAAGGCCTATCTTCACAGGCATGGCTCCTGCAACAATGGTCAAAGGGGCACGTGGTGAGTGGGCACTCTGACTGGAGGTCCAGGACCCTGGAGAGGGTCATGGCAAGGATTGCAGCAGCTGGCTGGATCAGGGCAGCAGGACAGGTTGGATAAACAGGCAGGGATGCGGGGCTTGGCAGCAGCGCAGCCTTACGTATTTAATGCTGTCAGTCAATGTCACAACTATGGCACTCATTTTCCCAACAACATGGTTAATTAAATAGATTAGACATGGAACAATGTTGGGTTAAAAACATAAACATAGCCCAACTGCTAAGTCTCTTCTGGTCTTCACCGTGCAACACAGATTCTCAGTCCTCCCAAAACTGAAAAGTAACTATAATTTCCAAATGAGAAAATAATCCATCTAGTGATAATTTTGTGTTCTTTTTCTTAAGCATTTCTTGCCCTCCAAGTGTATTTGTTCAAAGGGGTATCACGCACTTTGGTTTCTTTCTGATGGTTAGGAGTTTTTAGCACTGGCTGTCCATGATGTGTCATGGTTGGTGTCCCTGGGAGTATCCTTCCAACCTGCCTAGGCTAGCTAGCCCTGGCACTGGTGACAAGTGAGCTACAGCTCAGTATGCTGGCAAACCTTGCCAACCAGTGGGCTCTTGGTGAAGCGTTGGCGTAGCGTGATTAAGGCAAGGAACGAAAAGAAGACTCTGTTGAGGGGTCTGACACAGAAGTTTACTGCTGCCCTGAAAGGAGCTACCTCAACCTCAGGGAGTCTGCCTCAGCAAAACACAGGCTGCCCTGTGACAATAGCTTTTACAGAGGGGAGGAGAAAGGGGAAGGGTTAGGGAAGGAAGCAATTGGCGTAAATTTGGGTGTGGTCTCAGGGATGAGGGACTTTCCAAGGAACCAATCCTTGTGGGGGAAGGAAGGAATGCTCAGATCCCAGCCAACCACACGACACCCCCTGCAGAACTTTCCAGATGCAGGGAGAGGCATCTGATTGAAAGGCCCCAGCGGTAGGGGAACAGAAGATTGACATCTAACTGAAACATATGGGTAAACCATAGAGGGAAGAACTTAGGGGTACATGGAACAAACCAACTGTTAAATGTATTTAACAAACTGAAAACCACACCACTACAGGATGGGTTTTTTGAGTGTTCTGAGCTAGTATTAACAGGCAGGATTGTGGGTGATAGGAGACAAAAAAGCATTAACCTTGGGGCAACTATTCACCCCCACCTGTTGTTCACAAGGGCCACTGCTTCACCTAATTGTTTTGCCCATTTTGTTTTGGGGGGTTTAGATACCTTTTAATTGTCCATTTGTCCTCTCAACTCTCCCATTTGCCTGGGGATAGTAGGATGTGTGAAACACCCACTGAATTCCCACCTCAGTAGCACACTCTTGTACCACTTTTGCTGCATTGTCAGATTGGATAGCTTGGGGTCTGGGGAAAATTCCAAGCCATTCTTTTGGGGCCTTAAGGGTGTTTCCCCCTGTGGCTTAGGCAAAAGCCATGGCTTGGGTGAGACCTGAAATTATTTCTACCCCTGCTAACACATGTTGTTTTTCTTCTGATCTCTTGAAAGGTCCAATATAATCGACATGCCAATCCTCCCATAATCCTTAACCTTCTCTTAAATGTGGTGGAGGCTCTTTTAGGGGGTGTGTTTCCAGTCAGACTTGACATTCCTCACAGGCCAAATTGTATGTCCTGGAATTTTCCCTGGTGGCAGGCCAACCTTGGACGTGTGACTCTAGGTGTAAGTCTAGTGTGGTTTCACTTGCCCCAGTGTGGTTTCAATTCACCTGTAGCCACTCTATGAGGTGTTCCCAGTTGTCAGCTACTGCCTCCTGATGTAGAGGGGCAAGTGTGGCCAATTAATATATTTTGTTGTTCCATGTTCTGGCCAGATCAAGCCCTGTTTGGTGGATTGTGAGGGTCAACAGCATGCCTGGAGGCCTCACAGTCATAGGTGTTACAAATATGGCCAGGAGATGAATCTCCTTTTAAACGCCTTTATTAGGACAGTTTTGGGTGGGGAGCTGAGGGGCGGTGCACACTGCCACTGCTCACTGGAGTGACGAGAAGGAGGAGATGAAACAGTTCTGCCAAGCGACTGACAGAGCTGAGGCTTCCGTCCTTGCAGGGAGTCGCAGGAAGGCACCATTTGGCTCTGTCCTGCTTTGGAATAAATTAAGGAAGAACCTCTAAAAGGAGTCCCCTAAACCAAAACCTCCACCACCCCTTCCTCCCCCAGCCTTGGGTTCGGGAAGGAAAATACCTTGGAGGAAAAGTGGAAAAACCGGTTTATTGACAATAACAAAGAACACTCCCCAACACCAAAAGTGGGAAAAGGCTACTGTGAATGAGGAGGGTGTGATGCTTCTCTTGCAGACCCAGGACTTCTCCAACTTCTCAGGTCAGGTCAGGTCTGGAGCCGGTTCAAACCTTGGCAGGGTGGGAGGGGGGCGGGAGAGGGCAGGAAGGAAAAAAACACAAACAGACGCAGCAAAAAGCCAGTGGCAGAGGCAGCAGGAGAGAGAGAGAAAGAGAGAGAAAGCAGCAGAAAAACAACAGCAGGCCAAGCAAGGCAGCCAAGCTAGAAAACTGAAGCAGAAAAAAAAGCCGGCAGCAGCAGCAAAGCAAGAAAACAGCAGGCCCCGCCAGAGAGAGGGAGGGGCAGCTTCCAGACACAACAATGTATCCAAGGTATGGGATATATGGGATAGGAGGCAGGTCAACCCAGAACAGGCTCACTGTCTGGTGATGTCCTGCAGGTTCAGTACTGTTCGGGTTATGATGATGGGGCAGGAAGGCTCTAGTCTGTGGTTCTATCTTCTTTACTGTTTTCCTCACCTGGGAGTACCACTTTTTGTCTTAGATGTGTACTGGCTCATTATTTCTAGGGGCTTTACCTCTGAGTGCTATCCCATGAGTACCCGATGTCTCCTCATTTGCATATCTTGTCGCACCATTTTGGGGAGTGGTGGAGGTGAGACCCGACATAAAAGAGGGTACAGGTACACGGTAGGGGATAAACAACTAGGAGCATTAACAATTCGCACAAACATTAACAACAAAATATTAACAACAGTGATTGCCTTAGTAGATACCTCATAAAAACACTTGTGTTTTGGGGATTTATTCCCCACAATTCCTCCTCTTTCTTTTTGATCGGGCTTAGGCTCGCATTAATTTGCAACTTTGGATTCTTGGAAATAGAACTTTCTTGATTTTAGGTATTGGTCGTAAACTTCCTTTGCAGACTTGTGCTCTGGCCGCTGGCTTTCTATTATCACAATTTTGGTTTTTCTTTAATTATGTCTAGGATGCTGGCTTGGATTGTGGAAGTTATTGTTTGGATTACGCAAGGGAGTAAGCAGGGTAGGAATGATAAACTGGTTAATGCACCTAGTATAATGAAGGCCCCCTTTTTCCGCCATTTTCCTTTACAAGACCAAAAGTCATCCCACCAGCTGGTGTATACTATGGGAGTCCATTCCTGGGTACCCACGTATGCCATCTTGTGTACCTGTTTAAGAAATGTTCCTGGTTACCTCACTCTTGTCATTGATTTCCAAGCAGCATTCTGATGAATAGAATTTTCCACATATTCCACCCTCATCTGCTAATAAATAATCTACTGAGAGCCAGTTTTGGTAGACCACAGCCTTGGTTTCAGTTAATTGGTTAGTAATGTGATAAAGGGCGAGGGCTGTTTTGCTTGATGATTTCTAACACTGGTTGGAGTTGGATGATCCTGTTTAACATATAGATCGGGGTACGATCTCCCCAAGATCCATCTTGGGCACAGGTTGCTGGTCCATAAGTTTTGACTGTTACTTCCGGAGTCCAGACTTTTCCCTTCCACTTCTGAGTACTCCCTATGTCAATTTTGTCTTTTTCCTTTCAGCCTTTCTGAAGTCATCATATAGTGGGATTCCTAACTTTGATCCTGACTCTTTCGGGAGTAGGAAGAAGGTGGGTTTAATGACCCCTATGGTGCAACTCCCTGCTCAGTCTCCAGGAAGGTTGGTGTATGCCGTACCCCACAAATCCAGAATAAATGTTCAGGGGCTTCCAAAAAGGTCTCTCTCGTTTCTGAGGGAAATTCCCAGTATCTTGATAGCTCTCTTATTCCCCAGAAGGGATTTGTTCTCTTTTCGTCACATTCATGTAGCTCATATTCCTCATTATAAATGCATCCTTTTTCCTTCTTGCAGATTGACCAATACCAATTGAGTTCCCGTGGAACCCACTTGGTATCCAGATTCTTTGTTATCAAATACCTTTTGCAGGCCGTCCTCCCTACAATAATTTTATACCTGTTCCCTGTTCTCATAATACATTCCTCTGCGATTACTTTGGATTTTAAGTCCCACTGATATTTTTTTCTTCTCTGTCGTGGGATCTGAAGTTCCTGTTTTCTTGTTTCCATTTTAGAATGTCTAGTGGTCTTAGACGAATTCTCTCCCAAGGCCAAACTTTTGACATCTGGGTATTCCTACAAACCCTACAGATGGTTATATTTATTAGTTCTATGCTAATTCTTTCTACCAAGTCTATTTCTACCAATAAATACATTTTTTTCAGTGGTTTTGGAGTCCAGGGCATCCGTCTGGATGCCCTGAAAGGTCACAGACCTTGGCATAGAGGTCTGAGACCCGAGCAAGAGGGTTTGAGATCTGTACAGGGGGGTCTGGAACCTACAGGGGGGTTATAGTAGATCCAGAGCCCAGAAAGACAAAGTCTTTGACATCAGCCCATGGGAAAAAAACTTCCAACACTGAGAGAAGAATTACAAGTCACAAAGGTGTGAGAACAGTAGTTTAGCTTAGCACAGGGTGAAAAATTGTGTAGTTTTGGGGTTTTAGAATGTAGGTGCATGAGGACAAGATGGAGGATGTAGGGCGGTGCCCTGAGTTCTCCTTCTCCCTTGGCCTCCATCTCCTTCTGTGATGGTGGCACAAAGTAGTTCCAGGAGATTGGGTCAGATTAGACGTGACTCTTTTAAGTACAGGTGATAGGTATTGGCACATAACCATAATAAGAAATACAGAATTATCTGTATAATAGAGCAGCAACCTCCTATCGAGGGGGGAGTTGTCCTGTGTCCGAGCATCTGAATACCTCGGCTGGGCACAGAGAGAATTGTAAGATAAGAATAAACAATGCGAGAAACCTTGAAAAACAAGACCTTGAAGACTCCATTTCCTTCTTGTGTCTGGCTCAGGCCTTTCAGAGGGCAAAAGACTCTAACTACCTGAATCTCGGGGGAAGAACCAAAACTCAGAAGGAGTATTTCTAAATAATTTTCCTTTTTAGTTACTACTGTTAATTGCTGCTCTTTTATCAGGTCTGTTAACTCTCTTTGATTCACTTGATGTTCAAAACAGAATCAGGTTTCTCCTACAGAGCATTCCCCAAGTAAGTGCTGCCTAATGAGGCTGTATTTTTCGCAATCCAATAAACCTTCCTGCTTTCTTCACAGGTGGTTATCTGTGAATGGTTAAAACAATTGGGGCTTATATTGGTGTGGACTCTTATCAGAGATCCAAGACCTTCCCTATCATAGAGGGGGTGATAATACTTGGTGCATGCACTTTCCTTACCTTCCATGGCATTATTCACCAGTAGGGCTAAGATCAGCCCTCCCAACAGTCCAGTATGAACCATTCTTGGTCTCACCTGGTCTTGCCTCTTGGGGATGGGAAGTTCTCTAGGTAGGTAGTAAAGTCCCTTCTCTCTATCCCCAGTTTTTACTAATTTAGTGGCTGTGGCAGTGCATTTTCTAGTTCTCTTATTATGTTTTATTAGCTCTATGTTCTGTGTAATGGTTTGTTCCATGTACCCCCTTTCATTGATTCCCCATTTGGTTTATCCCAGTTACTGTTACACATCAGTCATATGTTATACCACTCCCGGGTCCTCTCTGTCACTTCAGGGCCTCTTCCCGCATGTGGAAAGTTCCAGGAAGAGCCTTGAGTGATTGGGCAGGATCCCAGCTCCTCCCTCCTACCCCAGCCTGGTTTGTTCTTTTATCTGTCTGACATTATCAGAGACACTCCTGTGTTATCGATTGGACCTTTGCTGAACCCATCCCTTTGTACCACTCCCAAATAAAAGATACTGCGCAAAGGGTGCTCCGGGTCTCTGCTGAGGCTGACACCCTGGGCTGCAGTTGTGTCCCCAGTGGGACAATAAACCCGGTTTGGTGAATCCTCAACAGCGTCCCCTCTTTCTTTCTCCTGCCATCATTGCCTCCAGCCTGAGGACAAACCCAGTCCCACAGGATCCTGAAGGTGATCTAATCACTAGGAGGTACCTCACTTGCCATGATGTCAGGGCTGGCTGGGGTGAGAGAACCAGCACATCACGAGAAGTGCCCCTTGGGAAATGCTCTGTAGCAGAATCAGTCCGTGTTGAGGTGGGAACCGGTGTCTCTTATTTTTTTAAGACCAATAGTGTGGTGGTCACAGTGTTGCAGGATCCCTCTCCTGCTCTGCCAGGCCAGCTCTGACACCGGCAGCAGTACAAGGTATGGCTCGGTTCCCTGGGGCACATTGCTGATCCTGTGGAGCCTTTTCTACCAGCAAGGAGTGAGTGGTGACAAGAAGTGAAGGCGGACTCTGATAAAGGGACAACTGAAGTTTATTGGCAGCCCACAAGGGGAGACCTCACTTCCAGAGTGTCAGCCTTAACAGGGCACTGCACACTCTGATACAGCAACTTCTATGTGGGGGCAGAACAAGGGGATGGGCTCATTGCCAGGCCAATCAGGATGAACAGGGGAGTGGCTCAAGAGATAACAGAAGACATTACAACAAACCAAGAAGAAGTAGATGGGAAGGATACAGTTCCAAAATGGATGCCAGTATGGAGTGGTGGATGACGGATAGGGGTAAAGGTATACAAACGAACTTATTCAACAATATTTAACAAGTTAACTTGGAAAGATAAGTGATACAAATGGATTAGTCTTTAACCTAGTAAACTTGGAACAGTAACTTATGCCCATAGGGGGAGGAGGATGAGCAGCTAGGAGCATTAGCAAGAGAACAGCTTTGAGGTAGCATTTGACAGTTGATAAAAATATTTACAACAGTGAACAGTAATTACTTAAATAGACACCTTAACTCGTGAAACATTTTAACAAACAACCATGTAAACTAACATTAAAACACATCATTAAACCTTTGAAACTTTATTTTCTATGCCAGCACTCAGCATTTACAATATTGCCAGGGTATGAGACCCAGCCAGCATGAACCCTGGGTCTGAACCCTCAGCATGGGTTTAGGAGGGGTGGATCATGTTTGACCAATCTGGTCTCCTTTTATGACCAGGGGACCTGCCTGGTGGATGCAGAAAAGGCTGTGGATGTTGTCTATTTGGACTTCAGCAAGGCCTTTGATACTGTTTCCCACAGCACACTCCTGGATAAGCTGGCAGCCCAGGGTTTGGACAGGAGCACTCTTTGCTGGGTTAGGAACTGGTCCAGAGAGTGGTGGTGAATGGTGCTGCATCCAGCTGGTGGCCAGTCACCAGTGGTGTCCCTCAGGGGTCTGTGCTGGGGCCAGCTCTGTTCACTGTTTTTACTAACAACATGGATGAGTTATTGAGTTATTCATTAGTAAATTTGCAGATGACATTAAGCTGGAAGCGTGTGTCAATCTGTTGGAAGGTAGGAGGGCTCTGTAGAGAGAACTGGAACGACTGGATGGATGGGTGGAATCCACTAAGACAACACTTAGTAAGTCCAATTGCTGAGTCCTGCATTTTGGCCACAATTCCCTGCAATGTTGTGGGCTGGGGATGGTGTGGCTGGACATTGCCCAGAAGGGGATCTGGAGGTGCTGGTGACAGCCGACTGAACATGAGCCAGGCTGTGCCCGGGTGGCCAAGAAGGCCAGTGGCATCCTGGCCTGGATCAGAAATGGTGTGACCAGCAGGAGCAGGGAGGTCATTCTTCCCCTGTACTTGGCAGTGGTGAGGCCACACGTGGAGTGCTGTGTCCAGCTCTGGCACCTCAGTTTAGGAAGGACATTGGGACACTTGAGCATGTCCAGAGGAGGCAATAAGGCTGGTGAGGGGCTGGGAACAGAAACTCTGTCAGGAATGACTGAGGGAGCTGGGGCTGTTTAGCCTGGAGAAAAGGAGACTCAGTAGTGACCTTATCCCTCTCTACAGCCTCCTGAAAGGTGGTTGTAGTCAGGTGAGAGTCAGTCTCTTTCTCCAGGCAGCAACTAACAGGAGAGGACACATTCTTAAGCTGTGACAAGGGAAATAGAGGCTGGATATTAGGAAAAAGTTTTTTACAGAGAGGATAATTAAATACTGGAGTGGTCTGCCTGGGGAGGTGGTGGAGTCACCATCCACCATCCCTGGATGTGTTTAAAGAAAAACTGGATGTGGCACTTGGTGCCATGGTTTAGTTGAGGTATTAGGGTTGGGTTGGACTCAGTGATCTTGGTCTCTTCCAACCTAGTGATTCTGTGATTGTGCGAAGTCTGCCCAGAGATAAGGCTTCCCTCACCTCCCAGCTGCCTCCTGGAAGTGGCACATTGTGCATGCCCTCCCTCACATGTCTCTGACAAGCAGGGTTGATACAAATCAAAACTTAATTAGCTAAATCAGAACTAAATTGGATCCTTGCAGTTCCCACAGCTAAGAGTTAATGTGGGTGATCTTTTAGCTGAGCAGCTCTTTTGGGAAGGAAATATTCATGACTTACCTGTGCAGGGCCCCCAAGACTTAGAATCTCCTAGGCGGCCTTATAGAGCACCTTTGGTATAATTGCCCAGAAGCACCAGTTAAACCCCAGGTGTTTGCAGTTGCAACACACTGTCCAAGGTTCTACATACTCATGAGAAAGGAGGAAATTAGGGGGAAAACAGGCATGACAGCATAATCTGGATGTCAGGATTGAGTGCACCTCAGTGAATTTGCACACAGTATCAAGTCAGGTGGGAGTGTTGTTATACTCAAGGGTAGGAAGGCTCTACAGAGAGACCTGGACCAACTCAAATCAGTGGGCTAGGGGCAACTGCATGACTTCAAGTGAGATGAAGTACCAGATCCTGCACATGGGATAGTGCAATGCCAAGCAGTGCTACAGGCTTGTGGAGGACAGGCCTAAGAAACGCTCAGCAGAAATGGACTTGAGAGTGCTGGTTAACAGTAGGTGACTATGAGCCAGTGTGTGCCCAGGTGGCCAGGAAGGCAAGTGGCAGGAGTAGTGTGGCCAGCAGGACTAGGGAATTGATCATGCCCCTTGTAGTCAGCACTGCTGGGGTGCTCCTAGAGTACTGCACTTTCTTTTTGGGCTACTCACTTGCAGAAGGAATTTAATGTGATAGACCTTGTCCAGAGAAGGGCAGTGGAACTGGTGAAGGGCCTAGAAAACATGTCTTATGAGGAATGGCAAAGGTAGCTGGGAGTATTTAGTCTCAAGAGGAATCTTGAGGGTGACTTCATCACTCAACAACTACCTGAAGAGGGAGTGTAGTGAAGTGGGGAGGTGGACTTTTCTACAATGAGATACAATGTGTACAATGAGAGGAAAAGAAGAAATGGCCTTAGGCGGAGACAGGAGATTCGGACCAGATCCCAGAAAAAATATTTTCACCACTCATCTGGTCAGGCATTGGAATATGTAACCCAGGGAGGTGTGGAGTGACCATCCCTGGAGGTGTTCAGGAGGCTTTCTGCTCTGTCACTGGGTGATGTGGTTTAGTGATTTAGGGGTTACAGTGCTGGGTGGATGGGTGGACTGGATGATCTTGAAGATGTCTACCTTGATGGGTCTGTATTTAATACTAAACTTGTGAAGTTTTCCTCAGGGTAGGAAAGTTAGGTTCGGCTTTCGTTCCTCACCCTCTAACCCAAGGAATCTATTCTCTCTGGAAATATTTATTTTATATTCTGGCATCAGTTCTGCTGTCTTCATACCTCTCTCTTTCAGCATTGAAATACAAAAATTATCTTACTGTCACATTCCACAGTGGCGAATTTTGGAAGGTACTTTTAGAAAAGATTTTTATAGGAGAAAGTTAAGAACAAACAAGGCAAACATATCTGAGAACTGTTAATTAGTAACAAAATGTGTTTGCCTTACTAAAGAATAGAAAAGGCAGAAAAGGAGGAAGGAAAGGAAAAGGAAAAGGAATAGAGAGAGACAAAGAGTGAGATGGGAGAGAGAAAAAAATGAGTGTTACTGTTACGAAAAGCTAGGAGACTAGCTTTTAGTGATTCCAGCTTTATTAAAAGAAACAGTTTGGGTGAGGGGGCCCGTAGAGTGTGCGCACACCACCACTGCTCCCGAGAAGATGTAGAGGAGGAAATCAGTTCCATTGTCCAGCATATCTGGGTCTTCTTGCCTCACGAGAGTCTCCAGGGAGACACTAACTGTATTTAAGGTCATGGTCCCTAGGTCACCCATGTGCTATTCTGGTTAGAGTGACAAAGGTTCCATCTCGGGATTTGATGCTGTCCCTGATCAAAGGTGTTGTTTTTAGTCTTTATTTGTACGGTGACTCGTTATTTTAGGGGTCTTTGTTGGGCAATTCTGCCTTCACTAGGCCTCGTGGGATTTCATACTGGCTTATTAGATGATGTAATCCTCCTCCTTGTCTCGGGTGGTTCGCTATAAATAGGAACAATCCAACTAGGAGGTAGCCAAACCAGGAAATAACCAACCCACATGATTATGAAACATTCATGAAGTATCCAACAGGCAACCATGAAACAAGCAACCATGAGATAACCTCCAACACAGTATTGGAACTTCGTCAACTGTCAGTCAACTCTGGAAATTTATTCTCCCCAGTTACCACCAGAACTTCAGAGTGAGCCAGTGAGAGGCAGGGGATGTGTGCACACTACCTGCCAGGGGAAGCCTGCAGAACTGGGAGAGGGGCACTGCTCTGAAAGCACAGCTCCCATGTCAACAGGCTCGACACAAGGCGAGGAGTGCTTGGGCAGGAGGTGCAGAACCCTGGACATGGCTGCGGCAGGACTGCAGCAGTGGGCTGGATTGCCAAGGCAGTGTTAGAACCAGGTGGCTCAGGCAGGAACGAGGTAGGCAGGGACAAAGCAGGTAGGGGTGTTGCCTAGGAATGCAGGGAGGCGGGACGAGCAAAGGCTGGAGCAGGAGAGGAAGAAGTGGTAGGGCAGGACACGGGTTTGGCACAAAGCTCAGTGGTCTCAAGTGGTCAATCAGTGAAGTGAAGTCAGCAAGCCAAGCACTGTGCCTTGCAAATTTTTATGCAGTTCCTTTTATCTGCCAGGGAGTCTCCCAAGGTCTGCTGGCTGGCAGGAGGCCAGTGGCCAATCCAGTGTCTGGAGGCCAGTGGCCAGTCCTGTGTTCAGCTGCAGTCCTTTGGTGCAGACATTTTGCCCGTCAGTAGGAGAACCTTTCTAGAGGGTGCAGTGTTCTTGTCGCTCTGCTCCTCCTGCTGGATGCTGCCTGCCTATTCCATGTGAGATGTGAAATGGCTGCCGGAACAGGTGCAGCCCTCGCCCCACCCCTCTGGTAATCTTCAAGTAATGTTGAAGCAAAAATCAAAATTAAATTGTTTCCTCACATCTACTTAGATTTCGCTTCTCATTGTGAGTGAGAGCACAGGCTAGCTAGCTAATACCTTTGGAAAATGTCAGGTTATATTTTAAAAATTCATATAAAATGGGTTATTCACACATGGGTCTTCACACATTTGTTGTCTTCCACAGACAGAAGCAGAGGAAGCTTTTTCTCACAAGACAGCCATTGGACCTGACTTCTGATCCAGAGAAAATCTTGCAAACGTAAGACAGCTTTGTTCGCCATATTCACAGTTTAATAATTCATGTCATCACAATTTTAATTCTGTAGGTATAATGAAGCATGTTTGTGACTATATGAATTTCTGGGAGACCCACACTAAACTGTTAGTGTTAGCTAACTCAGTATAAATATAGCCCATCTCTAGAAATACCTCAAAATTATAAGTCCAAAAAAAAGAGAGAGGAGATCTGGAAGAAAATACTTGAATATAATGAAAATACATTCTCTGAAGTTCACTGAATGAATATATGTCATCTTTCAAGAGAGTATAAACAGTAGAAGATTTAACAAAAAACCCTAAGACCAGCAGAAGTAATTTTAAAAGAGAAAGGGGAAGTATCACTAGATTGAGCATTCTGTAATAAGTAAGTTTAGAGGATAAATGCAAAACAGGTGATTTTTGAATTACGTATGGATGTATTAAAGACCTAATGCAGTATAATCTTGAATTTAGTTTTTGCTGGCCAAGAAGAAAATTCCAGTTTTATAAAGCTTTAAATAAAGCTTTATATAAAAGTTTAGTCTTCACGTTCAGTTCGCATATTTAAAGAGATTAATTTGGTTTTAGTTGTTTTCATTGTATGAAGTTAGTAGAAATGAAAGCAGAAGCAAAGAATTCAAATAAAAATAGAAATTAAATTCACCAACCTATGCTGTCCTTATAAATTTATTTATTCAATCACTCAAAATTTCATCACAACAATATTTCAGAACCCTCTCCATGTGCATTTCACCTTTAGAAGCAATTTTACAAAGTTGTAGAGAGTTTTGTACTCAGGTGGTCATTTTGCTTGTTGTCTTAAAGATATACTACCGATCACACTTAAGCTGGTACACATATTCTTACTTTAGAAACATAGCTCACAATATTCAGCAACATGGTGTGGATGTACCATGCTTTAAATAATGCAGCACCCAGTGGAAACAAGATTCTGTGTATCAGTGTAATAGGTATTTAACGTAAGTATTCCCATTCAGATGTTTTGAACTTCAGCTGAACATTCAGGAGGCCTTCATGAGAGCATTGTATCTTTTGCTGTTAACGCCCTTTTTTAACACTTTGTAGTGTTAATATCCATATGAACAATGGACCTCACTATCACGAGAAATCAATAAAATGGTTAATTTAATGCTGACACAGGAAACTGATATCCATATGTCTATATTAGAAAGTGTAATTAGGCTTCAGAACATTAAATATATAGAGAAGTAATAACTTACCTGGGGGTAATCATAACTGGAGACAACTGTCAGATAAATGAAGCTCCATATTTCTGAACTTAAATCAGTCTGAGAGATTTATGCAGATTATAATGCTTTCTTTGTTTGAGATTCTTGCAGTCTTTTGGCACATTCACTGTTTCCTGCTGTTACAAGCAGGAAAAAAAATCTAATGTTTGGATCAGTTCCTGAATGGCAAGTTCAAAATAAGACAAGTCTTTTTTCCTTTAAGATAATGCAAATTATGTCGTAGCTTAGTGTAGACTTATATGAGGCAGACAATTTTGTCTAAATCAGTCTTTCTAGGTTCAATGTATTCAAGGTAAGACTAATATCAATAATAGCTAATTCAGAGTTAAATCAGGAATTTCCCCAGTGTTCCATGGATACTATTTTGTGCAGTATCTAACTGCAGTATTTAACTGCAGTATAAGGTGTAAGTAAATAGTTTCAAGAGCAGTTTCTCCCAAAGCATTTCTAATAGAACAGTTGAAGCAGAAAATCCTCTGATAAAGGAAATACTTGAAGGTGAGAACAAACTGGGATAGTTTATGCATTGAGTTAATGACATTGAAGGAAAGGTTAATATTGTGATTATTTGTGATAACTTTTTCTTACTCCTTTTTTATTACTTTTATTTGTCTCCTTACAGCTGAGGTCTAGAATTGCCCTATCTTTCTGTTCCTGTCAAAGATGATGTGGTTTTTGTTTAGTATTTCCAAACAATGTAGAGGGTACTTTAAGCAGTTATTTTTTTGTTTGCTTGTTTCACCCTACATTTTAGTGGTGCTGCTTTGCATCAGATCAGGTAATTCTCTAGAAAAAGAAATAAGAAAGGAAGTCTCTATTATGCGGTATCTGCCTTCAAACTCCCTCGTCTAAGTGAACATTAAAACGTACTGATTTGAGGATCAATCAGCATGTCTTTTGGTCTTCTCTGACTCATTCTCTTTCTCTTCAGAATGCTTTGAAAAACAAATTATATATCGATGAAGAACCCTGTGCAGCCTTGGACTGCTATTAGATGCACTTAATGGAACAGAAAGAGTACCCTGCTGTCATGTTAAAAGACTAGGTAGTTAGTATTTGTTTTAAATATGTTTGAGTCGAAGGATTTCATTTGCAGATCAGATGCTATAATTCAGATGAGATGAGATGTTATCTATTTTTTCATTCCAAAGGCATTATAGCTTGTTCTTTGTGAATTACGAATACAGCAAGTTTTGATTGCTTTTCAGTAACTGGTGTCATTTTGGTGCCTCAGATGGTTTTATTAAAACATTCAAGTTTAGCTAATGCGTTTGCCATAGCAGTAGGTTTCCTGACTCTCCACCACAGAGCACTACAATGTTGCACACAGGCAAAATAATGGCAGAGCAGTCAGTAGTAGATGAGAGCAACAAGCTGTTCACCCAGCCTTATGAATACCAGGTCTGACTTAAAAGTTTGAGTCTTGGATGGCCAATTTTGGAAAATAAAATCAAATACTCTTTTTATTGTCATCTCCTCCTAATCACTCACCTATTACGGCTTCAGGGCTTTTTCCCTTCAGTGCTTTTCCTCCTCTAAAGACCTCAGTTCTGCAAGGTGCTGAACCATGCTCTTGCCCAATCTGACAGAAAGCGTGCGTCTCAGTGCCATGTCTTTGACAGGACTCGCTGGAGGCTAAAACTTTGTGTTTGCAAGTAGTAAGTTAGCTTGCGGGGCTCTGAATTCTGTGGGAAAGAGCCAAAGCCATCATTCATGTCTGGTGTTGTGATGCTGTCCAGCACACTGCTTAATTAGGTGGTTTTCATCATTGTGTTCAGGTATGTACAGTGAGCTGCAATGATTTTCAAGTTCTCTTCAGCCATAGAAAGCATTTGCCTAACCTGGTGGCAACAACAAGCAGCCCTTTGTAAAAAGATACCATTTAGCTTGCACTTCAACTCACAGGAATCTTTTCATTCCTGTTACCTGAATGCAGTTTTGCAGACCTTCACAGAAAATAGTCTGTTCTGATGTTGCCTATTTACTTCATAAAATAGGAAGTCACAGTGGGTTTATATACATTTGTCTGTACTTCATCTTATGGAAGAGCCTGCCAGAGATTTTAATTGGTACATTTTGTTTTCTAGATGAGGTGCCAGAAATTGAGCCCAGAAGCTGAAATTTTCAATTTGCTGACAGAAGGAACTTTTGTAAGAAATAAGAACAGTAAAATACAATAGTTTGTTAAGTGGAAGGGGAAAAGAGAGGAACACTGAGGGGCTGGATAAAATGGGATGGGAAAAGAACCGGCTAACTAATTTGTTACTGAGAAGATTTGGTGCCTGCAGCACCTGCAGTATGCCAGCTACCAGTTGCAGGGGAATCAGATTGGGTGTGTCTTCTGCAATATGGTAAATTGCTTTTGAAGGGGCTCCCCAAAAGCTAAAATCTGGCAGACTATGAAGGACTTAGTGCTCATGAAGTTCAAGACTACCTCAAATTTTTTAACTTGTCAGACTTGCCCTCTCCTCCCAGATTTTCAGGTCAGGTATAACTGTTTTGAGAGTGGGGTCTGTTCAATGAGAAAACACAAAGCACAAACCAAGTGTAAACTGTAAAAAAATGGTTGTCTTGTTCCAAAACATATACAAGGAGGTGGCTCTTCTTCACTCACAGAAAAAGAAAGCATCATTTAGCAGGGTCCTACCAAGTGCCATATAATGCCTTACCAAGCAGCTGACAAAATAATTGAGGAAAGGGTGCCCTCAGATACTTTTAAACTACTTCAAACTCCTCTGTGTCAAGTGTGTAAAACTCCAAATTATATAAAATCCAGCCCTACACTGTGTGTGTCATTAGCACTCGAGAAAGTCTTGATATAGGTTGGCCTATACTTTTGCACTTTCCCAGTCCAGAGCTTCACTTGCACTACCATACAGAAAAAAACTTTAAAAAGTTTGGGTGTGCCTTTTCAAAGCCAGGGAAGAGCTATAAAATTCAGCAAATGGGCAAAGATACCACTGCTGTATGTGCTACATAATACAACAGTGTCTCATCTTGCAGAGCATACCTCCAGAGAAACATAAAGGAGTACAGTGAAGAATGCATTATCCATGACTGTTTTTTCCATACCAACTATTTGTACAAAAACAGATGTCATGAACAGCAAGTACAACAAAACTAAAACTTGACCTGAGCAGTAGATTAGTAATCTGTAAGGTGCCCAAGCAAACTGGCAAAATGTTGTGGAAATGTCCCAGTGTGACCATTCAGGAGGCATTCTGAGGGTCACACTCACACCACCAGAGACTTCCGCTACTAGGACCCTTTTCACCACAGGAGGCTCTCGTGACTTGACAGTCCCTGCCGGACCCCACCATATAGTGGGCAATTCAAGGCCTCTTGCCCCTGCCTCCTGCCACCCAGAGCTCAACTTGCAGCTCCACAGCAGCTGCACTGAGATCTAACTACACCAAATTTATTCCTCAATTTATGCCTGGAAAAAAGGCAATGGACACAGGAGCAATATGTGCACAACAAGCATCAAGCAGAAGCTCACAAATAGCTTGTCTCTATTCTTAAAGAATTCAGGGTTCTAAATGACTGAAATAATAACAACAGTACTGCATGACCCTTATGATTGTCCAGAGACCCAGAGCTGCAAACGAAATATGTCACAGAGACTGGGTAAGGCTGCAATTGTAAAGCAGGATGGCTCTGACTCCTGTTTTATTAGAGAATAAATACAGAAATTGTACCTTCACCAAAATAATTTTATCAAAACCCCTTTGCTGTTAAGGAGAAAAGGAATCTCAAAAGACTCAAAATCTGGTATGGTACCAGCTGAATCCACTTCTATAAAATTAACTGAACTGGGGAAATAGTGTACTGATTTAAACTGTTACTTCTGTTTTGAATGTTGTTGCAGTACTTCATTGTCAAAAAGAACAAAATGTTCCTGAGTTTATATGGTTTGCTTTAGGTTACATTTAGCCCTGTGAAAAAAAACCTGCTTAATTTGTCCAGAAAAAATTGATAAATTAAGTGGTTTGTTTATTCAAGGAAAGGAAATAACATTATTTTTGATGAAGAAAAACTTCATGTCTCATGTAAAAATGGTGTCTGAAAGTTTTAGTTCTAGGCTGGTAAATACCTAGAAAAATAGTAGCTTTTAGGCAAATGCACTTCTTCTGGTACTGGAGTTTAGAATAATTTGATTTATCTGCAGAGCACAGAGCTTGAGGGGAGCACTCAAGCACCTTCCTGGCTGCAAACTACAGGAGTCCAGGAGAATCTTGGAAGGGAAGACATGAACTCTGTAGGCAGTCCTCAGTCTAATCCATACTGAGGTACAACTGCTTGAAGCAGAGCAGAGGGAATTCCAGGGAGAATGTATTTAGTAGGTTAGAATACCTGTGCCATTTGTTTATTGTTTATTTGTTATTGTTTATTGTTTATTTGTTTATTTGTTTATTGTTTATTTGTTATTGTGCCATGTGTAGCATTTTCTATATGTTTTAAAATAATTTCTCTATCCTTTTGATTTTTTTGCTTTACTAGAAGCATTGTGGATAGATATTAGCAGGACAAGAGTTGTTTGTCAGGTCAGAAAAGAGTATATACCAGTAATCAGGGTGTAATGTGACAAGGCACAGCTTTTGTTCTCATCTAAGTAGCTAAAGGTTTGTCCTTTTCCTAGAGTATTGCTCTAAAATGGCATGGAGAAAGTGTATGTGAATATTTAAGTAATTAAAGCCTCTGTGTTTTAACTTTGAGCTATGCTAATGAATGTAATATTTCTTGTGGCATTGGTGATTATATGAAAAATAATAGGGCTGTATTACCATAAGTCTAGTGTTCCACAGTTGGTGGAACCTGTTCTTGAGAAAACCAATTTACCAGCAGCCAGGAATTAGAAATATTCTTTATTTCTTTACAGCTTGGCTATAGCACTGCCCCTCTTATTTTAGGTAGCTGTCCCAAATCAGTGAAAGTCAGGCACCTAAGTCAAGAATTAATCTTTCCATTATAAGGATAAAGTGCCACAGACATTAAAACTTCCAAGCACTCAGCTGTGAAAGCAGTGTGAATTCTTTTGATGTCAAAGATGAAGACATGTCAGATTTACATCTCTGGCATCTGGTTTAATCTCCCCTTATCTTTAGCTTTCATATCATCTGTTTTGGGAAAACTGTAGATTTAAAAAGAAAGAGCAACCTCAATAAGGCAACTGAATTGCTTCTTGTGTCACTCCGGTTTTAGTTAGTGCTGTTGACATACTATTATATGGCACACTAAAGCATTAGCTTTATCACTTATTCTTTACTTTATATTAGCTGAATATTAGAGCATCAGGGAACAACAGCTATTATAGGAGCAGAAGCAGAAGCAGTTTATAGAATATCCATTTCAGGTTCAAATCTCCAGCTGCTGCTCAGTCTTCAAATTCACTGATCATGTGTGTATTATATCTTACACTGTTTTAGCTCTTCCAGGTTTTGTGTTAAGTCACTGGATTCTTTTTGGCATACCTTGAATCATTCCCCTGTTTGTGACATGCTGAATGTGATGTGCAAGGTCATCCTTATACTTCCTCTGAAAGAGAGCACTTTTATCCTGCCGGATACCTTAGTTTTCATCAAAATACATTAAAGTTGCCAAGGTACAACATGAATCCAAAACTTTTTAGTCAGTGTAACTTTCCTGTCCTCCATATTTATGTAACTCTGGCACTACAAATTTCATCTATTTTTCCCTCAAAACATTTGCACTTTATATGCTCTCTGATAATGCTGAGAGGTATGTTATAATAAAGAATTCAGAGAGAAATATGAAGGGCAAGTCTTTTTTCCTGTTAGTATTTACAGAATTGTAGAATGGACAAGATTGTAAGGGGCCTTTGGAGGTCATTTTAGTAATGTACAGTTGAAAAAATATATGCAGAAGCGGTTGAATCTTCCATGGGGTAAAAACTTTTGCATTATATTGATGCCTAAAGAGGCTACCTGGAACAGAAGCTAGACATTAAAGAAATAAAGTAGGTATTTATAAAGGTTTTTAAAGGATACACCTTGAGTAGTACAAGAGCCTGGCTGTGGCTCTACCCAAGATGGATGCAATATAGACCACCAGTGACAGGTTTTCACACTTTCGTAGATTTTGGTCTCTTTACATATTGGGGGTTTATTGTCCAATTACAGCTTCAGTTATGAAATCCCATCTTCCCAGTTTGCTCTCCTCAATTTACTGTTCTTTATACTTCTTGGGCCTGAAGCTGCAATGGTGTCCTTGGTTCTCAAGCTGGACAAGGATTGTTTTGTATAAGCTGTGAAGAGAACTTGCTGACAATTTATATGAAGCTCAGAGTTACACACTAAGGCAGTACAGAATCTGAAAATATGAAAGCTAAAATTTAAAGGCATCAATATAATAGCTTGTGTGGCCTGATACTGTTTTGTACTTTTCAATGTCTCATTAGCTGATGAGATGAGAAATGTCTCACTAGAATATATATTATCCTGTTTCATTTCCATTTGCAAACATGTGTTGAAGCAGACTGACTGTTTAAATATGTTCCCCCAGGTAAGTATGTGGTTTATTTAGGAGGTTTTTTTCTTCATGTGGTGTTTTCTTCTGCAGAATGAACTTTTCTTTTTCGTCCATATGGTAGGCAACTGGCTGCTGATTGCTTCCTTCACACCTTTATCACAAGCAACAGTTAAAAATTTTTTTTTTCAGTTTCCATATTCTGAGTCTCAGAACAAGGACTCGTCTGTGTCAGGGTCTCACTTCCATATATAAGTGATATTCTTCCATGTTTCTACTGGATCTTACACCTGTAACCTGAAATAAAACTGTGGTTCTGTTACTGTCTATAGAAGTAGGACCAAACTAGGTGTTACCTGTTTGAGAATTTGTGAAGCCTTCATGATTCTGAACTCTGTGGCTTTTCATGAGACCACAGCATTTAAGGACTAAAGGGAACATGTTGTTTTGAAAGAAAGACCTTGAAAACAATCAGCAGCCTCTCCTCATTTCTTTCTTGGTCCTAGTTCATGCATTTATTAGTGGCATTAGTTTACAAGGAAACCTCATTAAGGTTCTTTTCCTTACTAAGAAGAAAGCCTGTAGGGACAGAAAGCGTGCTTTTCAATAGAAAACATTTAGTTTCAGTAATGAATGTTAGCTGCATCAGAACACACAACAACATGAGTGATATTTTAAAAGAAACAACAAAATGAGCTTGGGGCAGAGGTTGAATAGAGGACATCCTCAGTCCAGAAAACGTATTTTGAAATCAAAATTTTTCTGAATTTTAAGGGGGAACTTTTATCAGTTTCTCTGTTCTTATTATTTGTTCTTTCTTTTGATTTTACCAAGTAACTGAATTGCATAAAGTCTACGTATCATCATGGTAATTCTTGCAGATGTTGTAGGGGACATGGATCTTCCAGAAAAATTTAAATGTTCTCATGACCAACAAAAGACACAGTCTGTTATGGGCAAGTAGAACAGATGATTCAGTTCACAATTGTGAATTTGATGTGATTAATATTTGAGGAAAGACCTTAAGCATCAGTTTGAATTTGACAATTTCAACATGGAAGCTACATATAGCAATGGATGTGAGTCTCAAGTTGTGCTCTGTAGCTTTTAACTAAAGGCCATAGAAAACCTGAGCATAGATAAACAAACATGTCAGATGGGTTTCTTCTATAAAGAAATATAAGAAATATTGCAAAACTTTTTTGTTAAAATATTCTTCTCTTTCAGTTTTTGTTAGGTACTTGTGTACAAGGGAACTCTAAAAGAAAGATTAGTGGCTTGTTTTCCGTTAGGATCCTTCTTGTCATGACTGATATTTTCCTAAAAAGTTTCCTTTTTACTGTAGAGGTTCCACTTTTACAGCCAGCTTTTTCTCCACTTCTTAATTACTGTTGTTAGGACATAATGTTATGATGAAACTAGAAAATAAAGGACAGTAATATACTTATTGTTAAACAACGGAGTTCAGAATTTTTGGGGTTTTATCTGAATTCCTCTGAGTTTGTTCATAATGAAATTCAGCAAAAGCAGTGTGAGAGTGGTTTCTCATGCAGCTTTAATATTATACCTGAAGTGTTGCTTCCATTGTGCCATTTTGTGGCCATGCTGGAAGGCCAGCAACAGAAGCAGCTAGCTTTCTCAAAGCAGCAGGTGGAGACTGAGATCCTTAGATCCTAAATGTCTCAAACAGAAACAGCTTATTCAAATGGATTTAGACTGGCAACTAGAACATCTTTAATCACTGTCCTGCCACTGAACGGCTGCAAAATTGCCAGGCAAGCCACTGAGATATAATGTTCCTGTTTCTCTTCTTGACCAAATTGGGTAGTATTACCTCTATCTTTTAGAACTGAGCCTTATAATAATATAAAGTTTACTGTATGTTTTGGCTGCAAATCGGTTGGAGTTTTACTGTTATTTGAAGCAAGCAGATTTTATTCCAAGGAAAATAGAAACTCTATGAGAATGGAGAAGTAGCCAGACCAAATGATATTTATTCTTTAGTAGACTCTGGTAGGTGAATGTTTAAAAGTTAGAGTACTAGCTGCTCCCAGTGCATCAGCATTGAGACTTAATTTCTAATGCTGAACTTAAGATAAAGGTCCAGCATTAGATACCAGCCTCCTTTAAACTATTTTTTGCATGTCATTTCCTATCAGCTGACTAATGCCATTTGCTCATTTTCACTAAATTTCTGTAAGACAACAGGAGTCATAATTTTGTCCAACTAAAATTTCAGTGGGTGTAATACTACTGTTTCTAGAACCTAGAAACACTTCAGATTGTAACAGTGAATCAATTAAATATGTTCCAGTTAACCTGCTCTGAAGAACTTAGGTTTGCAGAATTGTGGTATCACAGGAAGTACTGTGAAGATATACACAATTCAATAGCAATAGCATGATACATGTCATATTTCTATTCCTCAAATTTAGAAAGGGTACGGTAGTTTCATTTAAATAGGTAAATGATTTTATGAAAAAAAATCATATTAAATGGATTTTGATACCTTCAATCTGAGCTTCATTTTCTTCTTAGAAAGCAGTACAAAATGTTCACTTCTTTTTAGACTGCTTAGAACAAAGGATTGAATTTTGAGATGCCTACTATATGCTTCTATACTCCCATGTCTTTATCTGCTTGTACCTCAGATTTTTGATGTGTTGATGTCTAATTATTTCTCAGTGGGATAATTTCAATATCAGTTGGGGAAGCAGGAAAAGAAAGTACGTGTTCAGAGGTGAAATTGTATGGTTTTTTTCCCTGCAAGACTGAAGATCCAGAGGGAGACAATATGCATGCCAATCAAAGGAATTGCAGAGTTATATCCAGACATGAAAAACAACTCTAAAATACTGCATAAACTTCCCATGCCTAGTTTTATTTCAGGTTTCCTCAGGAGCCTGAATTTTCATAATACTGAAGCAAATGCTCTCTATTGTACTCAGATTTATGCCATTGATTCCATTGTCTTTGGCAATATTAAAGAAATTTCTGAGACGGTAACTTGTGATGAGAAGTATATTTTGCTTTGTGTAGATGAAAAGTTGATTGACATTGCATGTTTTTTATATAGATTTGAGATTCTTGAAATGCAATAATAACTGCATGGAATAAAAGAATGAAATCCAGTCACTTATCTAGTATTAAGTCATTTTACTCTTATTAGTAAAAGTATAGAAACTGAAAATATGTTAGTTTGTGTGAAAAAGATGTAAACATGTATGTTGTAGTTAAAGTTGCAATAATGCCTCAAGAATTTTGTGAGGAAAATACAATGCTATGTACTAATCATATTTTTTACTGGGAATTATTATTAGTAATATACACTGAATGGAATCACATACTAGTTTGTGATATTTATTAGTTTTTTATAAGAAAGAGGTTAGTTGTCTGGTTTACATAGACAGTTATCTGCCAGGGAAGATTATAATCCCCCCTGGAACGTAAGCCCCCCCTCCTCCTTTCCAAATTATTGTAAGTTTGCAATTAAAAGGCTGTCAGGCAAAGATTTTGGGAATTGGTGTAGCAGTTATTTAGTAGGGATATAAAAAAATACAAATGTAGAACAGAAGAATAAGCAAGCAAACTAACAAACAAGAAATCCCAGAAAACCCTGACAGAGTCAGAAATACAATCTAACACCCTGTTGGTCAGGGTGTTAGAAACAGTCCAAAAATAAGCCTTCCTGGAGTGGCAGATGTGGTCCTGTTGGAAGCAGAGATGGTCATGTGGAGAAAAGGCTCTGGAGATGGCTCCAGTCTTCCTTTGGGTGTGCCCTGGGAACACTGAGTGATCTGGTGACACTTGTGGCTCCTTTTTATCTAGGTGGAGATGGTTTGGCTACTCCTCCCTGGGTAGAGCATCTTAAAATAGTATGATGTAATGTGTCATTGGTGAGCTTTAATGGCCCATTAACAGAAGATATCCCCATGAGAGTAGTGGAAGAATGAACAGAGATTAGAAACAATGCCCCACCTCATTTTTAACAGCCGGCTTGTTATGAAGGAAGGCAGTTACCTCCTTCCTTCTGGAGTTACAACAGATAAAGAAAAATCTCCCCAACCAGGTTTCAACAGATGGAATAGAATAAACATTTTTTTCTGGTTACAAACCCCAAGACATTAGTAAAAACTAATTAAATTATGACTTGTAAATTTATAACATGTAAATCTATGCATAAGTCATTTTATAGTAATATATTTTGGCTTTTTATTGTGAAATATTGGTATTCCTAGTTTACTCTGAAAGGTTTTTGCATTTGAATTGTCATGACACAGCACAGGTTGGCAGCTCCACAGGGATGAAAAGGGCCCCCAGGACAGCAGAGCAGGAGCTTGGTAGCCAGGCCTCATCCCAGCATCCAGCGAAGGACCTGGATAGCCCCAGTCACGGACATCAGACACTTTCCTGGATCCAGAATAGGGCTGAGGCCTGGCCAGGACATTGTCCTGTGGGTAGGAATTGCATTCAGCAAGGTCCACAGTCATAAAGCAGCATGAATCTGTGGCCCTGGGCTTTGACAAATAGGATCTAAAGTTACAGTCGGGTGAAGGAAATATTAAGATAATGCTAGGTTGGGTTGTAAGATCTCCTGGTGCCCACATGAACGTCTTATCCATAGGAAATCAGTCAGAAAAAAACAATTTCCCACAACACTGTGATATAATCAAGTTTTAAAATTTAGTGACTTTGGAAGAATATTTGTACTAATGTGTTCATCCTTCTTCCAACTCAAATGTGTCATCATTTCAACAAAATAATCTGTCACTATTATTTGCCAAAAGTTACTTCGAATGCATCCAAACTGTTTCAGCTGGAAACATTTTTTCCTGTCATTAACACTAATGTTAATGGTATTATAACCCCTAAGCAATTGCATAAATATAATATTACGTCATGCATATATCAAGAGCTCCTTGCTGTGTTCCTTTATCTTTTGGTAATGTGTTTCTGCGATCACATTATTCAAATTGTGCATCTCCATTTGCTAATGAAAGTGATATGCTTTTAGTAAAACTCTTAAATATCTCAAAAATGTGGAAGAGAATTGAGCTCCTGGTTAGAAAATTCTTCAAGGACACAATATATCTGTATCATGTGCCAGCAGTAAGTGTTCAATTTTTTTTCACAGCAGCAGCATCAGGACATACTATATAACTAATCTGTCTTGGCAAAGGAAAAAACAAAAATGTTGAGTGCAAATGGCTTTTGACATGCAATCAAACTAGAGGGCAGTGCTCTACAGGGAACACTGCCACTTGGATTTGTTCATAGCAGCATTGCATGCAACCTATCTGAAAAGACTAGCTATGGCCCCTGTGCAGCCAGATCAGTGACCTCGCTGTACAGGCTGTTAAGGGTGCAACATAAAAAAAATAAAACAAAATAGAAAAACAAGTGATGAGACCCAGTGATGAGGATTCAGACAATTCGCACTGATAAAAAGTGTTTTCTCATAACATTACCATGTCAGGATCAGGGAGGCTGTATCAGTCCTAATTAACTCTACATCCAATGCTGAATGGGAGATCACAATCAACAAAGGTATTCTCTCATATTGTCGGATTAATCTCTTTGAGGTGGATTGGAGGCCACAGTGGTTATATTAAAAATCCTTCTAAGATGTAACATTGCTCATTGCCGTTACCTCAGTCTTTAATAGTAAAACCAGGTGTTCCCAGGATACCCAGCCCCCTGAGCGGGAAGATATAGTTGAGGAGAAGAAAAAAGCCCACATAATCCAAGCGCTCAGTGACCTGCTATATCACTTAGGCACACAGTGGTCTATGGGGCCTGATGGGATTCACCCAAGGGTACTGAAGAAACAGGTAGAAGTCATCACTGAGACGCTTTGCATTATTTATTAGCAGTCCTGGCTAACTGGGGACGTCCCAGGTTGGCAAATGTGATTACCATCTACAAAAAGACCTAGGGGACCTAGGGGACTACAGGCCTGTCAACCAGGCCTTGGTGGTAGGGAAGAACATGGAGAGGGTCTTGAGTGCCATCACACAGCACATGCAGGACAACCAGGGAATCAGGCCCAGCCAGATGGAGTTATGAAAAGCAGATCCTGCCTGACCTCCTTCTCTGGCAAGGCAGCCACTTAGTGGTTTTCTGCTTGGACTTCAAATAAGGCCTTTGACACAGTTTCCCACAGTGTTCTTCTGGAGAAAGTGGCTTGCTATGGTGTGGATAGACACACTCTTTGCTGGATAAAGACCTGTCTGTCTGTCTGGGCCCAGAGAGAGGTGGCAAATGGAGTTTCTTCCTGGTCACTAGTGGAGTTCTCCAGGACTCAGCGCTGCAGCCGGTTCTCTTTAATATCTTTGTTGAAGAGATGGATGAGGGTTACAAGTGCAGCCTCAGTCAGTTTGCTGGTGACAACAAGTTGGATGGGAGTGTTGATCTGCTGGCAGGCACAAAGACTCTGCAGAAGGATCTGGATTGGTGGGCAGAGGCCAATGGTGTGAGGTTCAACAAGGCCAAGTGCCTTGTTGTTCGCAACAATTCCAGACAGTGCTCCAGGACGGGATTGGAAAGGTGCCCAGTGAAAAACGACCGGGGGGTGCTGGTCAACAGCAGCTGAATATAAGCCATTGTGAGCCCAGGTGGCCAAAAACACCAGTGGAATTCTGGCTTGGATCAGCCATAGTGTGACAGGACCAGTGCTTGTCCCTCTGTACTTGGCACCATTAAGGCTTCAGCTTGAATTTTCTGTCTAGTTCTGGGTCCCCTCAGTACAGGAAAGACATTGAGGTTCTGGAGTGTGTCCAGAGACTGGCAGTAGAGCTGGTGAAGGGTCTGGAACACAAGTCCTGTGAGGAGCAGTTGGGAGAGCTGTGGTTGCTTAGACTGGAGAAAAGGGAGCTCAGAGGAGTCCTTTCTGCCCTCTACAACTGCCTGAAAAAAGTTGTCATGAGGTGGGCCTGAGCCTCTTTTCTTAGGTAACAGAAAGCAAGGGAACGGCCTTAAGTTGTTTCAGGGAAAGTTTAGATGGGATTCGAGGGAGAATTCTTCCACAGAAAGAGTTGTCAAGCCCTAGAACATGCTTCCCAGGGAGGTGATGGAATCATTATCGCTGGAGATACATAAAAGACATATAGATGTGCCACTTACGGACAAGGATTAGTGGTGGCTTGGCAGTGCTGCTCTCTTTTTCATTTTGCTGGAGTTCATCTGCCACTTGGGAAACTTTGCAGAGAGTATAATTTATTGCAGTGTTAGGGCTTCCCTTAAAATTAGATCCCTTAAAATAGATTGGTGAGATACTATGAAGTGCTTGGCATTGTGAAATCAGATTCCAATTCACTTTGCAAGTTTCCTTCATTCACAACATGAAGCTTGGTGTAGAGGGAAAAAGCAGGCTCAGGCCTGCCAGGAGAAGTACTCAGGGATGGGAAGGCTTTGGCAACTAGAGACATTCTAGAGAAAATTTCTCTGACTGCTACTTGACAGAATCACAGAATTATTTGTGTTGGAAGGGACCTCAAAGTTTCAACCCTCCTGCAATGGGCAGGGATGTCACCCACTACCTAGGGATCTTTCTTCTAGAAGGACAAATGTGTAAGAGCCAATCCACAGAAGATGATAAAATGCTCAGCAGCAAGGACTTTCCTGATGCTGAGGGCTTGAGCAGGATCTGGAAAACAGTTCTTTAGAGAACTGCCAAGTTACTGGGTTTTTCCACATGAAGTCTTACAATCCTTAGTAACCTCTGAGGAACCATACTTTGAACTAGTTTACTGGCTGATCATTATACATCAAGTTTGACCAGCTAAAGGATTTGAGGTAGCCTTGAACTTCATCAGCTCTGAGTCCTTGATAGTCTGTCAGTCTAAAATAGTCTGACAGCCTGTAAATAGTCTTTGGGAAGCCCCTTTAAAAGCAAGTTACCATATTGCGGATGATACACCCAATCTGATTCCCCTGTAGCTGGCATACTACGGGTACTCTGGGCACCAAATCTCCTCAGTAACAAATCACTGATTCCTGTTCCCATATTGCTTTATTCAATTCCTCGGTTTTTTTTCTTTGCCCCCTACTGCAATTGGCAGTTTGGGGATTTTTTTTTTTTTAAAGCTGTTTTACAGAGAAACTATTCTACTGTCCTTGTTTCTAGCAGGAGTTCTTTCTGTTAGTAAACTGAGAGACAACCCCTGGACTCAATTTCTGGCAGCTAATCTAGATTTATTTTGTAATTTTTCTGGGAAAAGTAGTCTTCTGATGACTGGGCAGAATTTTAAATAATCTTCTAGATTCAGAAGCTGATAATGGAAAGACTTGCATTACATCCCTCATTATACTCTGTCCTCAGGAATATGATTTCTTAATTTACTTAATTCTGGCTGTATTCATATGTCTTTGTT
The DNA here is from genome assembly GCF_009819655.1 of Sylvia atricapilla. Classification (NCBI taxonomy): domain Eukaryota; kingdom Metazoa; phylum Chordata; class Aves; order Passeriformes; family Sylviidae; genus Sylvia; species Sylvia atricapilla. Next base: position 72,410,180 of record NC_089174.1, read on the forward strand.
AAGCTTCCAGATAATTTTATTGACAATTTAATTTTTGTCCTTTTTTTCCCCAGAAGTGTAATGCTGCCAGAGTGGCTTCTAGATAGGGGTGGGAACCTCATAATTGCAGATTTTTCAGGTCAATCTTCACTTATCTCTAAACGGACCTTCTTTTTATCATTAACTGAATGTTATTTTTATTAATGCTTCACCACTAACCATGAGTCTCTGTATTTGTAGTTGCAGTGAATTCTAGACCCACTGTTAGCATTTTGCCAGACTGTTTGTTTTGTCTGCTTTAGTTTATTTAATGTATCACTTAGATGAAGCAAACAAACCTTTGCTCTGTTTTTCCAACTCATCAATGTTCAATTAATTGTAATATATATTAATAAATGATGAATGTACTTGCATTTTATCTTGCAGAATAGGGAATTCTGATTATAAAACCATAAAATGTAATTTTGATTCTAGTGTGTACATAGAAACATAAGTAATTTTTCGTACTTTTTGTCATGCTGTTAGCAAGTATGTTTAGAATTAATCGACTTCTCTAGTTTCATGCAAAGCATAGAGAAATTAGCATTCAGACAGAGCCATGCTGAACTTAATTGACAATTCCCGCTAGAAAGAAGTAAATGTTCTTCCTGACAAAAACAGGAGGAAAACATTATTTATAAGATGTTATCTATATAAAATTGTAATATATAAGACATTTTTATAGGATTTTCTATATTTATAAGATGCAGAAATAAATTTTGGGAAGGAAGGAAAGATAGCATGAGAAGAAAGGACATAGCAACAACAGAGTCTTTTACCATTAGTGGTAATAAATAATGTAGTGGTCTGGAACAAACCTTTGGTTCATCCAGATTATGTTGACACATGGCACTGTTTGCCTACACAATCACTATGCATTCCCTCTAAACAACCACTATGAGACTCCTTTTTATAGGCAGCTGGAGAGCGTTTGGCACCACCTTGAGATGGCAGTGGTGTCTTATGCAGAGCAGTGGTCCTCCTTTATGTATCAAATTTTGGGGGCATCTTTCTATTCCTGTGAAATGGCAGTGTGATGGTCATGCTTTTCTATTATTTACATATCTTTTGCATCAAAAGAAATTGTATTCTGTTGATCACATTAGTGGCCAAAGAACTGGTAGGACAAATCAGTTTCTTCCAGAAAAAAGGAGTGTGAGAGATACACACAAATACTACAGATATTTGTAGTCTAAAGGAGCTTATTCCAGCATTGTTTTACAAGTGTTCATGGGAAAATTCCTGAGTCATATCTTGGTTTAATATTTAAGTAGAGCTGAAAGATCTTCTGCCATGCTTATGGAATTATGGACACTCTGCCATGCAATTGCAGCTCTGTGCTAAAACTCTTTAAACACAGCAAGAAGTCAAAAAGTGGAATTCCTGAGTACAATAAAGGCTGACAAATGAGCCAGTACAACTAAGGAGATCACATCACGTATCTGTGAGCAGAGAAGTTATTTGCCTACCTTGTGTGCCAAGGAATTTCCCCAGTGCTTGTATTTACAGAAACATTCCAACGCTGTAAATATATTGGTTTGTACAGCACTGGCTGTGGTGCATGCACTGGTGTGTGGGACTGTTGGGGACCACTCACAACTGGAGCTTCTTTTCTCACTTCAGTGGCTGTGGAGTGAAGGCCTATAAGTGTAGGGTGGTATTTGCATGGGGTAGACAATTAGGTCATTTCTCCATGGACCTAAAGATGCTCACTGACAGACTGAAGGGTTTATGGTAATTTCGTGCATCATCATAAGTCTTGGATCTATGCTGTGAGTCACTGGGGAGTTCAGAAGAGTTGAGGATTCAGTTTTTTCTCTAACCTCTTAATATTGAACCTTTTCTGATCCTATAAAACGGGAGTGATTTGAGTTCTTAGTATTCACTCTCACTGACTTTTATAAGCCTGTGAATAGATTGTACACTAATATACAACCTCAGTTCTCTAGAATTCAGTCCTGAGGTGAATGAACCTTATAGGAGTACCTTTTATTCCCTGATATTGAACAAGATTCCATAAATAGCACTTCTCTTCTTTCATTGATTGTTAGTGCTTTAAATTGAAAAAAATAAATATAAGTCTTTCTCAAGATTTTTTGTGAAATTGAAATTTACTTTTATTTCTTTCACAGCTGGATAATCAGCTACATTGCAAAAAAGCCAAACAAACAAAGCCCCCATACCAACAAACAAAACCCTAAACAAACAAAAAAAACCAAAACAAATGAAAAAAACCTAAACCAAACCAAAAAACCCCAAACAAACAAAAAGAAAAAAATACACCCCCCAATCCCAAAAACCCCAAACCCAATAAACAAACAGAAAAAACCCCCACAAAACTCAATAAACAGCTCCCACCCCTACACAAGAAACCCCCCTCAATAATACAAACCCAAATAGGAATACCCAGCCAATGTATGTTAACTGTTCATATTCCTATAACTGAGGTTTTTTATTCAAGTCTTCATCCCATCAAGGTTTCAGCCAGGAATCAATTTGTCTTTGGCATTTTTTTCCGTAGTTAGAGAGGTGGGTGACTAGCAAGGATAAGAAGGCAAGAATAGGCTTAAGATTTTTAAAAGAAAAATTCCGTGTTTCTGTATAAGAGGATCTTATCAAGAAGCCTGTGCAGTATCACAGTTTTCCAATTACTTCCCTTTTAGGAATCCTAAAGGGATTGTTTTAGGATTAGTAATTTGTCCTCTCCAAATTACTGCAAATCTCCACTCCTCCCTGAATTTTGGAGCAGAATGATGTTACTGTTTTCAAAGCCTCACTTTTGCTTCCTAAATTAATAACCTATAATGTGTAATAACTTGTTTAATATGGTTGAATGAATTAAGATATTTTTCTAACAGATGCAATAATGTGTTTTTATAAAAGTGATAGGATTGGAAAACCAAACGTTGAAAAAATTTGAAAGAACAAAAAATTAAAGTTATTCAGTCAATGTTATCCTGGCAGCAGAGTAGATTTTGTGGCCTTTCTGCTAAACATATATTTAAATTTAACTTTGCTGCTCGACAATGAGAAAAAGAATTGAAACTTTGGTTTTGTCACCTTATTCATAAATATGAGCAAGCTAACACGAGGAGCAAAAGTCATGACTAGAATATCTTTATTTCCAAAGGTGGGCTTTTAAAGAATATTTTTTGGTTTTGTAGTAAATTCATCTTATATTTCTCTTCTACACCATTAAAGTTCAAGCTAAATCATTTACAGAAGGAAAGTTAATTCGGATTGTCCATACAAAAAAAAAAGCAAAAAGAACTTGTTTTCTTTTAGGTGAGTCATATAGCATGAACTAATTCACGTAATATGGACATATAATTAAAGACATACATTCAGAAAGAATAAAAGTTGACAGATATGCAGATGATCCAACCAAGGTGACCTGAGTTGAGTAACTGAATCCCAGTACAATAGTTTCATAAATGATAAAACTGTCCTACAGATAAATCTGTTTAAGGTGCAAATGTGCAATCTGGCGTGTTACCAACACTGCGTAACTTTTACCCACACTCCACTGTAACTTTGATCTTTAGAGATTACAAGCAGTATTATTAGTCTTCTGATATGTAGTGAGTGGTGTAATTTTGTGCAGTTGCCAATATGCGAGTCAAAGGTTTCAAAAAGCTGAGACAGTGGACCTTGCACACAGTTACAGCTGTTTCCCAGCCTTGGAATTGCAGTTTGTCAAGAGAGTAACTGGGACACTGTCCTTTTTACAGAGGCAGCATGCGTCCTTGACAGTAAATAACTAGAAATAATAATTTCTTTACCAGATAATGAGAGTTTTATTCTATATTTGATGCTTTGGGATGGATATTGACTGTATATTGTAAAACAAAACTTTCAAGGAGCAAAACTGATCACTGGACTACTCATGGTCCCTATTGCTTGGTCGGTAGAAACCAACCCATTATAGTTAGGACTATGCCAACCAGTCTTTGGCTGTCCTGTCTGTCCACTATGCCAGCTGGTCTAGGCACAGCTAAAGGGTCAGCATGCACCAAAGCTGTAGTCAGTATGGAAATTGCCCTCTAACCACTGCTGCTGAATCTTTCAATGCTTATGTGCTCTCATGTTATACCTCTGGGCATTCAGCACAAACTGTAGACTTCAGCTCCCTGTTATAGAAGCACTGCTCTGACAATTTGCAATACAGCCCTCATTCCTTTGGGCACTTTGAATTGAAAAAGACATTATAGTAATATCTCAGGATAGCATATATGACTTCAAAAAACTGTATGGACTGGAATATGCCTCTTGTGACAGGGTCAGAATATGGTTCCTTTCGGTCATATCTCGACTATACACTGCCAGACTTTTGTGAGCTTGGCAGTTGCTGACTTCCCTGACACAAGCCTCTCTGCAGCACAGTGTGAAGAGATCTCTTCTGCAATAGATGATTGTACTGCTCCCCTGGAGCCTCTACTGTTGACTAAAAATTACTCTCCCTGCCCAGGCCCCAGTTGAGTATTGTAATAGTCCAGAAGGTTCAATACACAGAAGTAAGTAAATAAAAATACTGCAGCATTAGGAGTATTCACTTTGCCTTCTTTAAGTATCTGACTTCAGTGCAGTTTTTGTAACATGACCTTAGTAATCTTTGTTCCCTACATATTTTCAATGGAGACATGCACTTTTATGATGCCATATGGATAGACTATTATCTGAAACTTTAAATTTAAGAGGATTTAGCTTCCAGCTAAAGTTTGCAGGTAACCAAGACTTAAGACCATATTTACAGCATGTTTGCTGCGGCTAAAATGTAATTCTTTCCCTAAAAGTGGAAAATGGTAACAGACATTTGAAACTATGTACCTCTCACTTTGTCACTAGTGGCTATCATCGATTTGTAAGGAGTAATCAGTTAGGCATGTGTCTGTGCTTATCAGTTGTACTCTGCCACTTATCCTGTGGCATTTAAGCTTTGTCAGTACTTTCTAAGGCCTCACTTTTTATATCATGTGTTCTCTAATTGCCATATGGGTCCCAAAGACTAAATGTTCAGATGATGATGATGATGATGGTTCCAAGAATCCAGATGGTATAGCATGGAATACATCTTCCAAATCTCCCTGAATATGAGGTCAGACTAATTAAAAAACAGAAGTACCAACTGGACCACTGGGTGGAACAGGAAATCACACCTGGAAAATTATCCCATCAATTTTATTCAAGTGAGAAGAACACTGTGGCTGTAAGCCAGGTAAAAATGAAACTGTATAGTTATGGCAAGTGTGTCTAACCATGGGAAATAGAACTTTACTAAGTAGTGATGAATCCAATGGGATATGGGGTAACAGTGTGTAAATTCTGAACCCAAATCCCCAGATGCTCCCCACTTGATAACAAGCAAAGCAATATATGGGGCTGAGTGGATGGGTTAAAGAGAGAAGAACCTCTTCTAATAACCATTAGATCCTTGAATGGGCTCTACACAGCTATTACAAAAGCTTCCTGTATCCAGGCCATGCACAAGCATAACCCTATTAATGTTTCTATTTCAGCCTGTAAACTATGACCTACTAAACCCACTAATTAAGGGGGTCCCTGCCATCCTCAAAAGTTATCACATTGCAAAATGCGATGAAATTGAGATAGACGCTGCCTTCAGTGCTCTCTGTTGGTTGTAATAGAGACTGTTGTAGATCAGGGAGAAGCCCTACTATGCAGAGGTATCCCTATAATGCCAACATTAAAACACACTATCATTGTAGGCAAAAATTGGGAAGGGTTAATAACATCTAGTGACACCAAAAATATAAGTCACAAGATCAGACAAAAAACTCCCTGGAACTAGAACTCACTGATCATCCACCCAAGACTTAGAGGTGGAGAGATCTGTGTTATCAAATCTCAGCATTAGGCATTCCAAGAGCTGTAATTCAGAGACAGTCCAGCAGCACTGTCTAGGGTCTAATTCATGTAGTTCTGAGAGGAGCCCCAGTTCAGAGAAATGAGGGTAGCAATTAGAGGGAAGATATCCCAAAGACCTATACGCCTAGCCTCTGTTTAATAAGTGCTGCATTAAAACAAAATATAAAAAAGGAAGTAGAATGCACATAAAGATATGTGTGCAACTGTAACTGGGATAAATGTATATTGGCACAATATGTATTTACACAACAGAGACTAACGTAGTCTACACAATGCCTTCCACTACCCCTAAGACCCCAAATCAGAGTACTGAAACTTTATATCCACAGATTTCTGAAATTGGACCCTATGCCATCAACTATACAGGCCAGCAACAAGTGCTATTTAGTCCTTTATGATCTCTCAAATGAGTGAAATTATCAGTACAGATTAATACCTCTGCAAATAAACCTGCTTACTCACCACTCTTGAGCACATCTTACACAGGATGGCCAGCATGGTTCCATGGATTCACCCTCTCCTCTCGAAAATGATCAAGGAGAAGTGTCACAGGCCCCCTGGGGAAAGATTAGGAGTATTAAATAAGATGAGTGCTGAACTCCTAGCAAACAAAATCATTCACTAACAAGTGATTTACACCAATTGGAACATCCATTTAGATATTCCTTATCAGCATTAGGAATTAATCAGTGGCTGTTATCAGATATATTAGCTCAGTGGAATAGGATTGATGAAAATAATCCCCTGATTATAGTGGTGAAAGCTCTAGGTGCAGCACAAACCAGTATCTCTTATTCTCTCAGTTGTATCGAGATCAGTTGTGGATAGAGTTGACTGCCCTAGTAGTTAGAAGTAAAGGTGATGAGGGCACTTTGCCTACTGAAATTTGAAAGGTATTCTGACATAACATAACTAAACTTGAAAGGAAATTCCAATCTTGGTAGCATTTAGTGAATTTCACCAATGAACCTACTGTCAGTAAAGCCACAGCTTTTTTTCTGGCAATATGCAATGTTTATTGTCAACCTCATGTATCAAATCATTGCCATGGGCTTGAATCACTATGGAACTCTATTCTAAATTCAGAATTTAGACAGTTTAAAGCTCTCTTCCAGTTTCTTTTGTGTACCTCCTCTGTGATGGAGCATGAGACAAGAAAAAAAGTCCTTGATTTAGGATAAACACGAGATAGAAAAAACCAAAACATCAGTGTGTTATCAACACTATTCACATTCCAAATCCAAAACACAGCATTGTAACAGCAACTGAGAGAAAATTAAGTATATCCTAACTGAAACCAAGACTCACATGAATCACACTCTGCAGGTAACTATTTCCAGTAAAATGCATTATGTGAAGTGGAAAATTTCTATATTTACACTTTCAAAAATAAAGTTATGTTCATTTTCGTTGGTTAAAAAGCTGCGATTTTGAATCTGTTCTTGAATAAATACTTGTAGGGGTATAGTTTCAGAAATAAATTAAACTAAAGCTTTTTTGGCAGCTGATTGTGGGGCCACCTGAGTACTGCTGCCAGTCCAAGTGAATATATAGGACAACAGAAAAGAATCACAGTATCATTAAGGTTGGAAAAGACCTCCAAGGTCATCAAGTCCAACCTTTTACCAAACACCACCTGATCAACTAATCCCTGTCACTAAACACCACATCCAGTCATTTCTTGAACACTTCCAGGGATGGAGACTCCACCATCTTCCTGGACCGCCAGTACAAATGCTTAAAAAACCTTTCAGTGAAGAAATTCTTCCATACAAAGGAATGTGCCTTTTTGGCAGAAGCCTACTAAGATCCAGTTAAACAAAGTTTGCAGCACATAATGAATATACTGTTTCTTCTGTATTTGTTGTGCTTTTGTAATTGAACTTATTGATGTACTGAGCAAACGTATTTAATACTTCTTGAAGAAAACATGAATAGGCTGTTGGAATTCCACGTGGAAAAGACTAAAGTTCATAACTGTATTTCAGCTATGCACAGATTTCTATGGGCTTCCCAGATTAGCCTTAGCTGCTCTGTACTTGCTTCTTAGACCCTTACCTGTCTTTTTTTTAGATGTACCAGTTATTACTCTGCATATGAAGTATGGGAAGTGTGTGGCTCAAATGGTTGAGCTTTTCCAAAGTTTGTAATATTAAACATACCTTGAAGTCAATAATTAATTTTTTTTTTTTAAATCTTACCCTATGCTGAAATTAGCAGTGTTAAACATATGAGTGAGACATGAAAGAAATTACAAATGCTGAAATTAGCAGTGTTAAACATATGAGTGAGACATGAAAGAAATTACAAAGACCTGGCCACTGTGACATGTAGGCAACATTAATTTCTAAGGATCTCTTTGCAGTTTAGAACTTGAATGTCTGATTTTTCTCATCAGAACAGGTCATCTTAGTTAAGTTGGTGTGACAAAGGCAAAAACATCTCAGTAACTGCCCTTTTCTTTCATATTACATAAAGTTTGGGTTAACTGGTTGTTCTAGTTTTGTCTTTTTAGTAGTCAGGAAGCTGAGAGCTAGAGAGATGATGCTTTGTTTGCAGCATAATGTGCAGCTTTAAAATCAGCATGGTATTCAACTGTGTGGAGTATTTTTCTAATCCTTGACTGAGTAATAGAAAAAATATATTACCAACTGCTTGATATCTCTGAGCTCTGCTCTTTGCAGAGCTATTAGTTCACTGTCTATTTTGAATGCAAAGGTTTTAATTTTGGAGGGAATATTCACAGATATTTCTATAGAAAATAACATATACTAAAAATAACTACTTTCAAGATTATTTGACTCAAGTTCCTTTCCATAAGTAATTCAACAATAGCTTTTTACACTGAATTTTATAGATAACTTAGCAGTAGAGACAAATCACTCCAAATCACCAACTGTAGTTTTAGAGAGTGACAACCAGATCGGATATACTCCTTACTACTACAACCAAGATGAGCTCTATATGGTTAAAAATGTGGAGGCCACTACATGCTTCCTGTAGTTAAACTGTAAAAATAAAAATACCATCTTTGAATATCTGGATTGGAATGTACTTCTTCAGCCAACCTGTGGCCATTACAAAATTATGCTGGACCTTGGCTCAGTCTCAATTAGAGAGGCTCAAAGGATTTATAAGATGTTAACTCAAGCTCAGCAAAGTGCAGAAAGGCTGCAGAATTTTTTCAATTGATTACTTCCTAGTTTTTAATGAACATCAAGTATTTTAATTTTCATGTGTAGTGCTTCAGTTTCTGCTTTACAGTTTTAAATTCTAAATGCTGAAAGCAAATAGGCAGTTTCAGTCTGTAGAAAGACTAGTGCTCATTTTGTTTGCTCAGTCCAAGTCTATGGGAAATGGTGGTATACCTTGAAAGTAAAACTTCAAGAAAGCTCTTCTGCTGAAGGAGTGCTAGCACACAGATAGCTGTATTGGTACGGATTTGCTCTGTATTGGATTTCTGGATTTTATGTGTTGCTCCCATTTGAGGTTTTCATTACTGTATCACCTCATTTTGATCAGGTTTTAAAGAGCAGTTGTATTGAATCAGACCAAAGTATCCTGGTCTCCATTAAGCAGCAAGTTATTAGAGAGCATAAGAGCAAATATGGACTGGTCTTTTCCCCACCACATTCCTTGGCTTTATGCAGTCAGTGGCTTAGGGACTTGCTAAACTGGAGGTTAGTAGGGGTAGATGATACGTATTCCTTGAACTGGTCCAATCCCTTTGGCCTCTTTGATGAGTTGGACGGGTGAGTTTATCAGCTGATTCAGTGTAATTAGAATGTATTTCTATAGTCTGTATCAAACATCCTAAAGTTAAATTTCAGAAAAAAGCATTATTTATTTCTTCTATTTTAGGAAATATTGACTAGCATTTCTCCATTCATACACACTATTTTAATTGATCTCTGCTGTGTCCTCACAAAATAAAGGACTTTCAAAGCTTTTGTGAGGGAAGCAAGTAGCTAATGCACATCCCAATGATGTCTTATTCACCACTGTGTGACTAAGGTTTGAGTTAAGGTATTAATGAATGTATTTGTTATGCAGTTCAGTTTTTATTCACGCTATTTCACCTAGCACATCATAATTTAATATCACTTACCACTGGCTATGGTTTTACAAAGGAAAAATGCACAGCCATAGCTATTATCCAAGTTGCTGCAAATACATTAGCTGTTTGTGGGGACTGACACTGGTCACAACATGGATTCTTAGGCTCCAGGCAGACTCTTGAAGCCTGTGGGAAAGCCAAGTGCAGAACTCTCTCAGTCTGGCCTGGGAAATCATAAAGAGGAACCAAAACCAATCCTTCTAGATATCCTCCTCCTGACACCTGGTGTTTTTCCAACTTGTTTACTGGTTTACAAAAAGGTGATGCCCTAAAGGACCAATCCTATTCATTGTACCGAAACACTGTATAAAAAGAATCTGTCTTTCAATAAACTTTGCTACAATGCCCTCCAAAAATATTGGAGTTTTATGTGTCGTTACATGAGCCATCCTGAATCATAATGATTGCTGTTCATGTGCTTTCTATTTTTAAAAACAGCTTTTAATTTTCAAAATATCTTTCTTGTAGATCATCACTATGTTTCTGTGTCTCAGGTATTGTTTTGTGTTTCCCAGGACAAGTGACTGTTTCAAGTCCACTCTGCCAGTGCTCCTGTATTCTACCACACCTAACTCTGGTGCTCCTGCTGTCTTTAAGAGTCTAAACAAATCCCACCCCCTTTGTACAGCTACAGCACAGACCATTCATCAGTCTCTCTATTTCTTCCATTTTCTCAGTTGGGTATCTCTCCACTAATGTGTTCAATTGGTCCATTTCCTTCCTCTCAGTGCTGCAAAATTCTCCATTTCACAAATATGTTGAGTTCTTTGTGAACATTTATTTTTTTTCTCCGTGGTGTCTCATATTGGGTTTTGTGGTATTGGGGTATTGTGAAAACTTGCCTAAAATCAATCTGTTTTGTGTCTGATGCTGATCTCTCTATTTTTGTGTGTATAAATTTCATGGGAGGGGATGCGGGGGATTTTGGGGGGGGTTTGCCTTTGTCTGCAGACTTTTTTTTATGATGCATACAGGAAATGGAAATATATGTATCCCCCAGAATAGTTCTGAAAGTTCAGTGCATGGTTCCTATTGACTGGCATGTATTCAGAAGTATGGGATAAATAAAGAAAACGCTGAGCATAATCAAACGATGCAGTTAAAGAAGTGAATGTAGGCCAAATTGTACCACAAAAGCAAAATAGGTAAAATAGGGAATTGTAGGAGTAGTGGCAATATCAAGAATGTTCAAACCTTATCTAGAAAATTTCTGCTCTCAGTAAGGTTGTACCTGTGACTGGTTCTCACATCCTGAGCTCTGTCTGTGAAAGCAGTGAGTGGGCTGTAGGTATGAACTGTACCACTTTGTCAGGTACAACTACTGCAAACTCTCAAGTTAAATCAAAAATGCGTTATATCTCAAAGCTGATGTAACAGATGGTAAATGAAGATCAGGGTCATGACCATCTTTGAGCAGCCTTGTCTAGTAGATGTCTTTGTGCATGGCAGGCTGGTTGGAACTAAATGATCTTTGAGGTCCCTTTCAACTCAAACTATTCTATCATTCTGTGACAATTAACAAATTTTGTTGTTCCTTATGTTAATTTTTATTTTTCTTGTTGCCTGTGCACCTTCAGCAGTCTTTTCGCAGAGCATGCATATTAAGAGATGAAGGTATCTTGCTAAATAACACCCATGTTACCAAAAATAGCATTTTCTGCAGAACTGGTAGATATATACATGCTAAGCACCACTGATCCTGTAAGGAGACTCCTCCATGTGTCAGTCATGACTGTCCTGGGGTTTGGATTGCAGTTTAGTACATGGGATAGATTCTTTGTCAAGATTCCCATGACTTTCAATAATCAGGGGTTGGGGCATTGGTGTCCCATCCTCAGACTGTGTTAGGCTGCTGTTTTCCACCTCTTTTCTAATGTATACACTGTGCTAGTGCACAAGATTCTGTTAAGGTTTCTAACTGCAGAGTTGTGCATTCTTTCTGCCTTGAGAGGTAGAGATCCATGTTACTGTGAACAGAAGCAGCCTGCAAATGCCAGGCTCTAGTCATAGCTACCTAACAATTATGCAATATTTTAATGTTGTGTATGTGTTTAATTGTGGAATCTTTCTGCTTAATAAGGACAAGGACAATTAAGTGCGTTAGCTGCTGGTCACTTCTGTCCTGAGAGGACTAAACACATCTTAAGTGTGCTGAAGAACTTTCTGTGGGGCGATTTACTTTGTAAACATAGTAAAACATATTTGAAACAATTAAATGTATAAATCTGGGGCTAAATTTCCAAAAAAGAAGCTTAAGTGTTGCAGTATGTGGTTTTTATACAGTTAACTTGGATCCAGAGTCCAGTATAATTAAGATCTATGCCAACTTTCTGCATACATCTCTATTTAGAGTTTTTCATATTATATAGTCAGACAGGTATTACTTTACCATCTCCATTTCATATGTGAAATTCAGAGTATTGTCCTAAAAAGCAGTTCAAAACCCCTTTTCTCCCAATGGGACAGTTTGTCTGAGACGGATTGCTCTTTCCAGATTGCTCTGTTGTTTTCCCATCTACCAAACGATTTAAGACCCTCCAAAGGCTTCTGGAGAAATGCCCAGATTCAAAACCCTTTTTCCAAAGATAAGAACAAGCTTCAAGAACTGAATTGGTTTTCCCTTGAATGCCTGCAGATGGTTAGGGCCTGTTGCCTTTGCTAGTTGTCTTTGAGAGGGCTGCTGATCCTTCTGGGGATGGAGGAAGAAAAGTACTTCCCACCTGTCTTGATTTCAGACTAGGATAGTTATTTTATTCTCAGTAGCTGTTACAGTGCTGTGTTTTGGATTTCGAATGAGGATGATAACACACTGATGTTTTGGGCTTTTGCTAATTGTGTTTATGCTAAGTCAAGGACTTTTTTCTCTGCCTATGAAGGAGGTGCACAAAAGAAACTGGAAAGAAGCATAACTGAATGATATCTGAAGCATATCTGGTCATCTGAACTGACCAAAAGGATATTCCGCTCTACATAATGTCATGCCTGGTATATTAACTGGGGTCAATTATTCTGAAGAGGGGCAAGTCTGGGTTAGGGAAGGGGATCTGGCTTCTGTCAGCGGGTGGTGAGCAATTACATTTTGCATCACTTATTTTTTCTGCCTTTTTCTATTATATTAATTTCACTATTACTGTATTTTTTTACTTTATTTTCAATTATTAGACTGTTCTTATCTCAACCTACAAGTTTTACTTTGATTCTCCTTCATATTCCATCAGGTTGGCAGGGGAATGAGGGGCTTGAGTGAGTGGCTACGTATTGTTTAATTTCTAATTGGGCTTTAACCACAACATCAATGTCACTGAAAATCAGGTTTGTGACCACGTGAAGATCCTGAGTATACATAAGTCCCAGGAATATGATGTCTTGAGAGAGTTGGCTGATGTAGTTGCCAAGCCCTTTGCCTTGATATTGGAGAAGTCATGGCATTCAGGGGAAGTCCCAAACACTGGAACTATCTTTATAAGGCCTTGAAAGGTGACCCTGGGAATGACTCACCTTCCAGCCTCATGTCTGTGCTTGGGAAAATCATGTAACAGATTGTCCTAGAAGCTGTGCTGTCCTTTGGAGGACAAGGAGGTGATCTGAGACAGCCAGCACGTCTTCACCAAGTCCTGTTTGACCAACCCAGTGGCCTTCCATGATGGAGTGACCCATCAGTGGGCAAGGAAGGGCTACAGATTTATCTGCATTTCTGTAAAATCTTTGACAGTGTCTCCCACAACATCCTTCTGTCTAAATTGGAGAGACATGGCATTGATGTGTGGACTTTTAGATGGATGAGAAAGCAGTTGGACATCCAGAGAGTAGTAGTCAATGGCTCAGAGTCCGAATGGACATCAGTGACAAATGATGTCTCTCAGGGGTCTGTACTGAGTGTTTTTTGGTATTTTCATTAATGACATAAAGGAAGGAATCAAGTGCACCCTCAGCAAATTACAGATGACACCAAGCTGAGTGGTTGAGTGTTGACACTCCTGAAGGGTGGGATGCCATCCAGAGGGGCCTGGACAAGCTCAAGAAGTGACCCTTGGGAATCTGATGAGGTTTAACAAGGCCAAGTGCTGGTGCTGCACCTGGGTAGGGAGAACTCCTGGTGTCAGCACAGGCTGGGCATGAACAGAGCCAGAGCAGCCCTGCCCAGAAGGACTTGGGGGTGCTGGTGGGTGAGAGGCTGGACATGCCCCGGCCATGGCACTGACAGCCCAGAGAGCCAAACGTGTCCTGGGCTGCGTCCAGAGCCCCGTGGGCAGCAGGGGAGGGAGGGGATTCTGCCCCTCTGCTCTGGTGACATCCACCTGGAGCTCTGCATCCAGAGGTAGGGTCCCAACATGAAAAGGACATGGACCCATTTGAACAAGTCCAGAGTAGGCCACCAAGATGATCAGAGGTCTGGAGGACCTCACCTATGAGGAAAGGCTGATATTATTTGGATTGTTCAACATAGAGAAGGCTTCAGAGTGACTGTGGAGGTCAACCTCCACAGTGGAGGTTGGCCTGTGAGCCAACCATAGCTGGGGTCATCAACCCAAGGCCATGGAAAGCAACACCCTAGGTTCAGGGACACTCTTTATAGTTACCAAGAGTTAAGGTTAGTTCAAAAGTGATCATGGAAGTTTTTATGTTAATATGAGTTATGTTACTAGTTCCAATTGGTTAGATTGCTTCTAGAATGTTCCATGTTTAGTATACATAATTAGGGCTCGCCCCTCATTTGAGGTCTTAGTGCTGGACTGTATTCAGGACCATTCCTTTTACTGAGGCAGAAGAATAAAGGACCCTCAGATTTTTCACCTAAGACCCATCACCCACTTTTTCTTCTGCACCAAACACTCACAATTATTGTTCTCCCATCCTGTGGGCACGGACAGAGCGTGGAACAACACAACAGGTGACCTGATTGTGGCCACCCCCTGCTTGAACACAACCTGCAAGAAAGACAAGGGCTCTTTATAGGAGTATGTAGAGACAGGACAAGAAGAAATGGCTTCCAGCTGACAAGAGAGTAGGCTCAAATTAGATTTTAGGGAGAAATATTTTACTGTGAGGGTGGTGAGGCACTGACACAAGCTGCCCAGAGCAACTGTGAATGCACAATCTCTGAAAGTGTTCAAGGCCAGGCTGGATGGGGCTCCAAGGAATCTGGTCTAATGGAAGGTCCCTGGAGCTAGATGATCTTTAGGGTGCCTTCCAGCCCAAATAATTCTGTGGTTCTATGATTATATGGTTTGAATCATCTGTCCTTATGTCACAGAATGAGCTAGTTGAGGACTACAGAAATGGTGGACCAGCAGACCTACATCTTTCAGCTTGCTCATTCTGTGTTTTCCTACTGCAAGGATGAATCAAAAAGGCTGATGGCAGTATAGTGTTATGTATTCAAGTCTGGGAAAGCCCATCTCCTACAGATGGGGTTGCATGTGCATTGTGGATAAACTTGGCTATTAATCTGTTCTGACAGGAAGAGCTATGAGTCATATGAAATCTAGCTTTTTCAAACAGTCAGATTAATATGCTATTAAAAAAAAAAATCTACTGGGAATAGAATTGGGTATATAAACTGATTTTCCAGCTAGAACAGGCAGGCAACAGATGTTATTGCTAATATCTGTCCTCTAGAAAACCTCCACCTGAAGAATGACTTTTTATTGCCAAAGTCAAGATTGCTGAAGAAATCTGCATTTTCATGAGGAAGGAAGATGCTTCTTTCAGTGTTGTTTTTTCAGATATGTGGAAAAAAGAAACACAGAAATAAAACTGTGATAAATATTCTTTTTCCTTCTAAGTTCAATTCTTCCTGCAGGGATTGTAATGTTTACGTTCTTTCTATTGTTACCTAAATTAGGATGCAACAAGAGTGTTTATAGATGAAAGGCATATTTTTTTTTCCCCTATGGAAGAAGGGCTGGGTAGCTTTTGTTAGCATCTGAGCTAAATGCAAAAAATAATTTAAAAAATAGTATTGATTGTGTTTGCTGCCTAAGAGGCATTCATAATTTTTTGTCATATGTAACACATCTCCCTTTCTCCCAGCACAGAAATTCTCTTCCCAAAGCTCTTTCAATTGCTCTTGAGTCTTTAGAGTTCTTGTGTAGCCAGCCTGTGGGGAAATGTTGATATACCATGTTGCTTTTCAGCTTTGTTTTAAAGTTTGTCAGAAGACTGCATGACCACTAATGTCTTAATTAGACTGTAATTAGGACATCACACTTTAACCGTGCTCTGAAATGAGTTTGAGATGCTTTAGTGTTTTCTTTTTAATTTCCTTTTGTCTTTACACATTTATCAGCATTCTTTACTTACCTTTAGTTCTCTGTTGGAGCAGACATTTTTGTACTTGTAAATTATAAGGAATCTTTTTATCTATATGAACTCTCTTTTGTCAGTGTAACTGAAACTGGAATTTGGAGAAGTGAGATCACTGCTGCATAAATAACAGAATACATGAAATCTGTCAGTTTGTCTGATCACATCTCTGCAAGCTCATGGCAACAGCTTTTTGTTCCTTTAGGAGTGGCTTGAGCTAATATAAAGAAAACAGGAATCTCTTGCCTTGCAATGCATTTGAAGAGATCTGAGAGTGACTCACTAAAGAAATGAACAGAAATAATAAGAAATCATTAAGAAATTTCATTTTGGATCTCAGCCTATAAAAATCTTATTCTGTTAACTGGTGGAGGAATACATCTGATCTGGGTAAGCGGGCTCACAAGCTGCAGATTGAGATCGGGATTGAAATGCAGACTGAACCCTGGGTGGGAACTCAAAGCAAGAGGCCGTAACTTGCCAGCCTGTGGGATAACAAAGGGCAGGAAGATGGCTGAGGCTGGCCAGGTGAGTGGACACAGAGAGAGCAGGAGCTGGGAATCGCTGACCTGTTGGATAACCAAGGAGATGAAGATGGGAGCTGCCAGCAAAGGAGGATAGACGTGGAGAGGCGGGCAGGAGTCGAAGATTCAGGAGGAAGAGCCAGACTTGCTCTTGTGTAGATTGTGAGGGTATAAAAGCCCAGGGGTTCTTCTGCTTGGGGTCCTCCTCGGCGGCACCAGCTCAAGCTGTGTCTGTTACTGTGCTGTGAGTAAATGACTATGTGGAATCAGACGTCTGAAACTCTGCCAGGGGAATTGTAGGGTGGAGCCAGTGAGGAAACCTGGTCTGGGTGAGTGGGGTGTGCAGGAGCCGAGCAGGGACCCCTCGGGGCACTGGAGCTGCCCAGGGTGGAGGAGCTTCACTCCCGCAGTGAAAGTCTCTGACCTTGGAGCGAGGCTGCTGGGGCCTCGGGAGCAGTCAGACTGGGAAGTTTCCTTAGCAAATTATCATCTTCAGAGCTTAGCTCATGTCCCTTTACTTCCAAGTTACTTGCTTCATATAACTAACTTTTCTTTGTTGTGAGTAGCACAAATGAACCTGTTTCAATAAAAAGGATCAGTGTAACGTGTCTGCACAGAAAGCAAGCACAAAAATCCTGGAATTTAATTTTAAAAAGCAAATTCTCCTGCATTTTTCCTTCAGCCTGTAAACTGCCTGCAATGTTTTCCACGCTGTTAGTTGAAATTTATATACAAATAACGGGAGGTTGGTCTTGATTTAGATCTTCCATGTAAGTTTTCTTTCACAGATGAATGTGAAGGCAACAGTTCTTTTAAAAAGAGGGAGAAATTCTGATGATGATGGTATGCTACCATGGACCTTACTGTCCACCTCTATTTGTAGGAGTGAGATACTGTATTTAATTTGCAGAATAGGTTCTTTGGTAAATACAAATTTTTCAGAATAATCATTAACCTAATTTATCTTTTCATCCAAGTAGGTATTAATATGTCTCTGGTTGCAAATTTTGAATAAATGAAAAGTCAAAAACATTTGTCCTGTTCTTCTTGATGGAAAGAAGAAAGAAAGTACTAACCAATAACCAAAAATACATCATGAGAGAATGCAATGAAGAGAGAAAATAATTTCACTAAATAAAGTGAAATATGATTTAATAATTATTAAATACTCAGTAAATTCTGGTCTGTTCTTTGAAAGTTAATTAATACCTGGTAAATAAGGACTCTATGCCTGTACACCTAATAAAGCAAGTCTTTCATCCTTATAAGGTCTTTGGACTCTGTGCTAGTTATTAGACATGAAGAGTGTCTTCTCTGTAAAAGCTAAAATGCACTCAGTGGGGAATTCAGCATTAATAGATGACATGTAATATCCTGGAAAAACTTAAAACACTTCTTTTGGCTCACTCAAACAGTGAGAAGCTGTTAAAATCTTTCACATAACCAACAAATTGAAATAGGGTGTTCACACATAGAATCTCATCACTGTTGAAAGCAAAGACAGTATTCCATCAAAGAAATTTGATTTTTCTTTGGATAAATGAGCAGACAGGTAAGAGACACCAGACACAGACATTGATGGCTTAGGTCTCAAGAAAAAAAGAGGAAAAGCAAGTGCTTGCTTTAAGTGCTACTTCAATGAAGAATATCTGAGAGCTTTTCCCCATGCTGGTGACTTTGAGGGGTGATTACTGCCAGTTTTTTTACTACTAGTAAAAAACAGTGAATAATGTGATAGGGCTAAGTTTAAAGGCAGTAACCATGCTGCTTGTATTTTTCTACCATAGCAAGTAAAAGATTTAGAAAAAATGGCTGAAGACCTTGTCTTAGCACTGATGAAAGATAAATGGAAAGGTTCCTATTGGCATTAAAATCTGGAATTTCTAATTTTTCAACCAAGAGCATAAGAGTGAAAATGCTACACACTCCAGGGCGCTTGCTTTAATCCACTTTGAACAAACACTGAAGAGCCTTATTCCTTTGGATCTGATTTATATTCAATGTCCTTGTGATTTGTTCCGACTTCTTTTCTGACAGGGAAGAGGGAGTGGAAGCAAGTGTTATCAGGCTGCACTTTGATTGCCAAGTGCTGGAGGTAAACCATGTGAATGCAAGTATTTACCTTCAGACGTCATAAAGGAAATTCTTATCATAGTTCAACACTTAAATTTAGTAATGTAAACCTCATATGAACAGTGTACTCAACATCAGGTCTGGATTTTCTGGCTTTCTCAGTGAGGGAGTGTTTTTAGTTAACCATTTACAAAAACATGCACAAATATGCTTCATATTTAAGTTTAAGTCTAAAAACTGGTAGAAAGTGTAGAAGGTGAGTAACTAGTGAAGAATCGGAATAATGTACTTTTAGGAGCTGTTATGAGCAAGGAACAACAGTAATTTTGTTAGCATAGCTGAAAATGTAATTTCATGTTAACATTTCCCATGTGAAGGGTTCAGAGAACATTTAATCACCTATTAATTTATGTTTATGAGAGACAAAGGTGGACTTTGAAGTTTTATTATGCACTATTCCATTTAAATGCATTTCCTCACATACAGCTTCTAGACAAACAAGAATATTATTTTTCTACTTAAGATATCTCTAGGGCATGCCTTCAAAACCTCATGCAAATATAGTTCTAAGCAGAGAAAAGAAACAAAGTACCTGCTTGGTACTTTCAAAGTATGAGGAAGGCAATAAACTGTCTACTATTATCAAAACTGTCCCAAAATTTGTGTTACGGTAATATCCCTCATATCCTAATAAATATTAATCTTGGAATTTTGATCACTGAAGACAAGTACATGTTTATGTCTAGATGGTAGTAGAACACGACTAGGTTTTTTTTGTCATTTAGGTACCTACAATGATAAAATGTCTTTTAATGCTTTTTTAATACAACTATTAGTTCTTTGTTTCTTTTCTCCTAATTTATGCCAATTCAAATGCAACATTTTCTATTTCCAGACATTCCTGCCACCCACTCCCAGTGATAAAAATCAATGTTGCCTTTTTAAACTGTACCTAGTCAATGGACCAGATTCAGCAAATGTATTGCTTATTATACTTATTTCAGTAATGAAATCACTGTTCAGGAATAGAATATACAGTCGTAGGGCACATCTTCTTGGGATTTTTTTTTGTAATAGACAGATCCCCAGTGTTTCAAACAGGTCCTCAGAAGCAATGCCTGGACATGCATTGCTGGACGTATGGGGATTGCCAGTGATTGCTACCATAGGAATCGCACATGCCCTACTTGCTTCTGCTCCTCCTCTCTGGACTGGATATGAAACAGGGATATGAAACCTTGTGTCACTAACTTTTGTCTCATCTTGTCACTTAGTGGGCTCATCAGTATGTTGCAGTTTGGTAATCCCATTCCCCATGTGAAATGGCTCACCATGCTGTGTGTCACAGGTGAGTTTTGTCTGACTTCCTTGTGTTAGTATCACATTACTTCCTGGGTATAATTTATTCATTCTAGCCTTAAAACATTTTGTTAAAAAACAAAGCACAAAAAAAATCCCGAACAATGAGAACTCATTTGAAAACAGTTTTGGAGTTCAGTCAAGCTAAATTACTTTTATTTTGATGAGGTTTAGAACAAATGTGATAGTTTCCTTCTTGTTTGTCTACTATAAATGATATGAAGAAAAATTCTGATGTATGGGTACTACCTCCATTTAATACCTTTTTAAAATTTCCGGTTTAGTATTTATTTTCCAATCTGGGTTTGTCCTGTGCTTACCACTTTAAAACTTGTCATTCTGAAAGTTCGCAATTACGCTTTTGAGCAAATGGTCTATTAATTCCTATGTCAGATCAGGATCTTTTTCAAAGGTTGAAATGCATCTAATGTTTCTAAAGGAGGCACTGTAGTCCCCTTTGCCTAGGGCTGGGGACTGGAAAAACAGCTGGGCTCCATTAGAAAATTTTCTTGCACAGCTTTTTATTTGAGTGTTTGTTTCTAAATCTTTCTAGTATTCAAATTATTATGACAATAATGTAATAAATCTTTGAAAAATACTTTGAGGCAAAACCACCATATAAATGGTAGGTCGGATTCTCAAGATGCTGCCTCACCCATTTTTTATTCTCATTCCGTTTATTTATTCACTTTCTGACAACCCCAGGGTGTTGTGAGTCTCTGGGAATCCACTTACAGTGTCAAACTTGTTCAGTAAGAATGACTAGGGGGGAAAAGGTGTATTCAAGGCCCCCTGGAATGCCAGGAGGTGGCCTTCTTAATAAATTATGCCCTTCCATGAAATGAGTGTAGTCATGGATTTTAAAAGCAGAGGCCAAACTTGTAGTACATAGTCCTAACCTGCTGCAAAACAGATGTTCATAAGACAATAGTTTTTGTCCCAGAATAACTGATATCCAATCAATGATTTAAAGTACATTGTTCAACTAGCAGAGTGTAAACTGTACATACACACTGATGGTTGTAGCGCTTGAAAATAGTAACATATTTTAGTGTCAGTTTGTAATTGCTGAATTCTATTATGCCTTTGAGGTTGATGAAGGAACTGTCTGATATTAGAGATTTCTTCTTGTATGCAGTTACAGACCACTTCATCTTGTCTAGGTGGGGTTAAGGAATGGATTTTTCAGGATCATTCTTAGACTTCTTTTCTGAATAATTTCCAGGTCTTCATCCCTTTTTCAGTTTCCTCTTACAGGAACAGGCCTATTATTGAAGCTATTCGTAGCTGGCTAACAGACCTGCAGAGGTACAACTGTGAAGATTTTGGCTGGGCTGGAGCTGGTTCTACTCAGAGTAGCCTGGGGAGTTAGCAAGCAGCTGTACAGGGCTGAGCTCCCAGCTAGGAACAAACCCCAGGACTACTGCACTCTGCTCCATGAGTTCTGCAAGCCGTGGGCTGACTGGCATGTGTATGCACTGGCAAGAATAAGCAGTGTCATCAGGCCATGTGCATGGCTCACAGAACCTTCATGCTGAAATAAGATAAACAAGGAAGCGTGAGGGCTTGCTACTCAAAACATACCCTTTTTTCTCGTATCCAAATGCCATGCCAACCTTGCTACACTGCTCAGTGAGGTATGTTGAATATATTGGATACTGCTTTCAAATCATTAGTGTACAGAAAGATTACACAAATAACCACATTTGCTTCCAAACCAAATCGTGTATTAAGAAAAACACAGTAATTTCTGTCTCAAACACAAATATATTAATGCTAATGAAAACTCCAGGGCAGCTTTTAGTAATTTCATTATAGTCTACCTTGGAACATAGTAGATCAATTAATCTCTGCAGTACCACGTTGCATTCTTAACTTTTTTCCAAACAAATTTCTTTGAAATATTTGTATTGGATCTATGGGTTTTAGGTACTTGGAACAAGACTAGAACATGATATAAGCTCAACATGGCAGATGGCTAAAAGCAAACGGGCTGTATTTAAAATACCTGCTATCAAGTCCTCTTATACATTCAAGTCAAAAATTCCTGTTTTAAGTATAAATACACTTTAAAGATCATGTAACTTTCCAAGTGTGCTGATCTTATGCTCTGCATTACTGTGGCCCACTCAATATGAGGAAATACTTGTTCTCAGCCAGTCTTGCATAAAGACTAAAACTGTGCTGGGGGTTAGATTTCTTCCTTTTTTACTTATAATTTTTTTTCCATGAGTTGCTAAGAAACTAACTTCTACGTACTTACGGATACTTAAGCAAAACAAAAGAAATGGCAAAAGTTAGGAGAGTGTAGCATCGGGCTACACTTTTTTGTCTCTGAGAGTTTCTGCCTGGAGAGGGGAAATACTGAGAGATTTGTGGGGCAGGTAAAGGACGGGGCTGGGGGGCAGCTGCGCTCTCGCTCTCGGCAGGGGAAGGAGGATGGTCAACCTGTTATTTACTACGAGGAGAATTCACTGTCAGCACCAAAGTCCAGTCCTAGGGACCAAACACTGTCTGGTCGGGTGTCCAGGAATCCCCAGCTCGTTTTCCTTTCGTGCCCTGCAGGGGCTGGGCTCCTCCGGCGCTGCCCTGGGCCTTTGCCGCGCTGCAGCCCCGGAGCCCCTGCCCTGCCCAGACATCCCCACAGCTCCAGCCACCGCCTTGGAGCTTCTGGTACATCCCACCCACCAGCCCGGGGTTCCTCTCGTTCCTGCCGTTCCAGCCTGGTGCTCCCCAGAGTCCTGCAGGGGCGCCGGGATCACACTGCCCCGGGGCTTTGTGAGGCAAAGCCTCTCCTCCGTCCCTTCCCATCTCGGCCGAGAAGGCCCTCACGAGGTTCCTGGTTCTGTTGTGTTGTTAATGCCATAGTTATTGTGGGGTTTTGCCTTGTTACACATACTAGCGAAGAACTGTTATTCCTATCTCCATACCTTTAACCTGAGAGCCCCCTTAATTTCACAGTTATAATCATTTGGAGGGAGGGGGTTTACATTCTCCATTCCAAGGGAGGCTTCTGCCTTCCCTAGATCTTACCTGTCTTTCAAACTAAGACAAATTGCTATAGTCAACAGACCTGCAGCATTTGTGCGTGGCACAAAAGAAGAAAATACTCTTGCAGTAGCAATCAATTTTCGAAGTCATGTTTCTGAGAGGGAGACATAGGGTTCCTCGTGTGCTCTATGTCTAGGACCCATCAAGTGCCATCTTTCAGCAAGAATTTCTGCTCTTGTAGTCCCTTCCTCTCACTCTTTAAGGCTTTGCTTTTGGTTAATGTGTTTTGGTTTTGTTGTCTGGGGTTTTTTTGTTCATTTTTTGATGGCTAGGTTCTAATACACATTGCAACCATTTTGTCCCTGTTTTGGAAGCCAAATAACATATTAACTAATTCCATAATCCAGCATTCTGTGGTCATCAGTTGACCAGCGATAGATGGTTGTTCTTTGAAGGCTCCTTGCTGTGTGCTTTCATGTTCTATTTATGCAGATAACTTAGGAGTGTCATCATCCACACCTGTTTTGAAATAGTCTTTGGGGAAACAAAGCTATGCCTGTCATTTGGGTACTTCTGCTAGGAAGGTTTTTCTCCTCTGAGGTAACTGTGGTTTTCTCAGTCATGTTTTGTGATTTAGTAGGTCTTATTCACTTGTATTTACCAGCAGCTTTCCTGGTTTATTATTACAGCTGAAGAAAATAAATATTTTTACCTTGTCACTTCACTTTTTTCAAGTTTCCTAGATACTACTAATTTGTACCTAGCCATTAATTTTCCCAACATCACATTTTCCATAGCATCTTAATTGTTTTACTTTGTGAGCGCTTTCATTGTAGCTGTCTTTCTGGCATTCTCTGTGGTCAAGAATGCTGAAAAAAAATTTTCTTACGCTACTCAAGGAACTGCCTTTACAGTATGGTTTATTAATTCAAGGATGTCTCTAATTATGTGTGTGTGTTTTTTAGTGCACTGGACCATATGTAGTTCTTGCACTATTTAATATTTCTAATCATGAGTTGAGTTTCTCTAGCAGTTCCTGACTAAAAAAAAAAAAAAAAAAAAAAAAAAGGAAAGAAAGAAAGAGCAAGTTCCTTTCCCCCTCTCTTCCCTCTTTTCCTCCAATAAATCTTATAAATACCTCGTTCTGTGTCTGCATGTGTGAACGTAACATGAACAATTTGAAAGAGTCATAATTAGATCATAATTAGAATTGGGTGGATTTTCTGAGTGTTTTCTCTTTTGCAAATTGCCATGGGTTTGGAGGGCAGGTCCTTTTCAGAACTGAAAGCTGATTGAGGTGTAGGAAGTAAATGATAGGGCCTTTTATGCTGGAAACCAAGTCCATAGTCCTGGTGAGGGACAGGTTTTATTCAATGTTTTTGCCAATGATCTGGAGAAACAAGCACACAGTGAAGATAAAGTTGTCCTTAAATTGTCTGAATGTTATAATTTCTGAATGTTTTCCCCTTTTTTTTTTTTTTTAGAAGTAGCAGGTTCTGAGCTCTTTTGCTCTTTTGGAACTATCTGTCAAAACCAAGCGAAATTTCTTTGGCTTCTGGGGTTCTCCAACTAAGTGCTTTGAGAGGCAGTGTTGGCACTGAATCTTTGTCCTTCATACAGATCCAGAGCAAAATTCATCACTGAGTCATTAGCTGACAATTAAAGAATGAAAGTGCTAACTTGACAACACTTCCGAGTGGCTAGAAGTGGATGTCTGCCTAATGGAAATCATTATCATGGCAGATTTGGCTGTGCTTCTCAGATAAGATCTAGGCATTACTGTGAAGAGACAGGAAGGTTTATCTCTGACCATGCCTTGGGGGAGCTGACAGCTCTTGTGTTGTGTAGTTTAACAGTTGCCTGTCAGCACCAACCTCTGTTTGCCATTTAGTTGTCACTTAACGAGTGAGGTCTGTCAAACTGAACACAAAGAACAGTGTTTCCTATGGTGGGAACCCCAACATTTAGTTTATTTCTCTTTTATTGTATGGTGTTACTGAGCACCATTCAGATCGATTACTTTCATGAAAGGATGATACAGGTATGAAATACAGGACAATCCCAGCTAGATCAATTACAAGTAAAGCAGGGTGGAATTATTTTTCAGTGTCAGGCAATTTCAGCCATTTAAAGATAACTGTGCCTGTACATCCTAGATAAATGAAATGGAGCTATGTACTCATCATTCTCAAAAAGCTGCAGAAGCCACTATATTGCAAACTGTCAGAGTGCAGTAAAAGTGTCACAAGCTAAATATCACCATGCAAATGAGCTCACTGTCTCTCATCAGATAGTGAAAACAATTTGCCTACAGGAGTTATTTTGAAATATTAACTTGAATCCTAAACCAGGCACCTAACAACAGGGTATACTGACTAATCCTGAAAAGGAGATAAATTGCCTTCACTGTTTTATTTCAACTCATTACACTGAATATTTTAGATTAAATAGATGTCTAAGGTAAAACCATATAAACTGCCAGCTTTTTATTTTTCTTCTTCCCCCTTCACCAGCCACACCCCCAAACCCCAGTGAATGCTGTAAAATGTCACTAAATTGTGTTTCCCATCACATAATAGAATGTCTCATAGTGTCAATTGGCACAAAATGGATTAAGGAATAAGTGGCCAGTTTTCAGTGCTTTCAAATCTGAGAAAATTAGTGATTAGACAAGGCTAGATTCCACAGACTTTGCAAGCAATTAGTATTATTGCTTTATGAATAACTTCTTTGATGCTTGGGGGAATTATCTGTGTTCTTTTCACAGATAATTGTTATCAGGACTTCTGCTGTTGCCAGGCCTTATCCTAACACGCACTTTAGCACATGATTAATATCATCATAGCTAGTGTAGTTTTTTAAGTACTTGATATTTTAAGTTTTGTTGGTCAGGTATGAGATATAAAAGTGTTTCATGTGTGGTCTGTAGCTGATATTTCCCAGACAAGTGCAAATCAGGATGCAAATTTTGATCCACCCCAAACAGACATGTTTCTATACCCAAAGCAGATTTCCAATTACATCTCATAAACGTGTATATTACAAAACAAACAAACAAACAAACAAACAAACAAACCCAAAACCAAAAAACAGATGAAGACAACATAAGAAAATCTGGAGCTTAACGAAGTTAGAGTCTAGTGAACAAGTGTGAAAAATTGTGTCCATACCCTGTACATTTGAAAGCCAATATTAATTTGAAAGAAATATGGCAGGCCTGATTTTCTGGTGGCATTCTTTTAGGGATTCTGTAAAGAAAGACTTTATACCTGTTAGTTTATGATGTCATAGTTTCATTCTTAATTAAATGGACATCATTAAAGGGACCACAGCTTGTTTAGCACAGGGCAGACTCTGGACTTTGTGGATTCTACAAACAGGTGGGAAATAAAAGCTCAGTTTCTCAATTTATTATAAAGTTATTGTGATGGTGGTTTTGTGTTATGGCACCTGGTATTTTTGTTTCAAGCAAGATAGATAATTCTGACAGATTGAATAATTATACTGCATATATTAAATTTAAAATTGAAAGCTAATTATTTGTGTATGTATATGAAATGGAATGCTCTGAAACTTTAAATGTATTAAACTTGATAATGTGGGCTGTATTTTAATTTATATTAGCTTGAAAATATTAAACTCATAGCAACATAAATTATTAAGGGGAATACCTTAAATTTCTTACTTATAATTGGAAGATAAAACAAATAATTTAAAGTCCAAACAGAATTTATAAAGGCTAGGGCCATTCTCACAAATATATTTTCAATCTAATCCACAGTGAAGAAGTGACAAGCACATCTGGAGTCTTAGGATTGCTGTTATTTACAGATAAATATTTTAGTACTGAATTTCAGTCTAACTACATATTGATAACGATTCAAGAGAGGAAGTCAACGGTGAGGAAGGACAGTAGTGGTGAAGGTATAAGTGCCTTTAAAAAATTTAATACATCAGTTAATTTTGGAAGCATAGGAGAGGAAACAAATAAACGGACTTGACAGCCTCAAAATAATATTAAAAGAAGAGTCTTGTCTGGATCCAGATTTATCTGGGACAAATTCTAAATGTTTTCTAAAACATTCCTTTATCACTCATTTACCCCACCACAGACTGGACTTTTCAAGCTTTCAAGCACGTAACCAGAGCTCCTTTTGTTGCATTGTCCTTTAGGCAGATATGCCTTAGTTGAATTACAGAGTGAAATCAAACTGCAGTTGACTGAAATGAAAGTTGTGACTATGAGTCATGTTTCTTTCCATTCATGTTTGATGCTGCCACCCCTTTTGTAGTGGATCTTGCTCCTCTGTGTGCTCATCAGATTGTCTTTCACAGCCCTCCCATCCCCTCTTACCTGCCAAGCAGCGCATACAGAAAGAGAAGTTATAGCCCAGAACCACAGATACATCTTGTTCTGAACATGAAGCTTCCTGCAGTTGTTGATCAGGTCCCCAGGTCTGGAACCAGTTCTGCCTGGGGAGGAAGCACAAGCTTTAAAGAGATTCTGCCAGCAGCAGTGCCTGTGAGAGTAATTTGCACGGAAAAAAAGGAGAGAAGAAAAGCTCTTCCAGATTGACATTGTCTGAAGGGAAACAAGGTTGGATGCTCTTAGTTCTGAACCCCCATGTTTTGAACCAAGGCACAGTAAATGGTGACAATTAAAAGGGCACACTGGAACCAAAGTGCAGTATTTCTCACAGGCATGTGTTGCTTGTGGTCAACACATTCTGTGATGTACTGATGTACTGAATGTAGAAATCACTGATGATTCCTGAATTTCTATCACAGCAAATGGCATCACCAGGGCCTCCAGCAGCTAAAGCTCCTCAGAGGTCATGGAGATTAAAACCCCCTCTTCAGTGCTTAGAATCACAGTTGACTGCTCTACAGTGCATACAAGTTGTCATGCAGAAAAAAGAAATAGTATCAACAGTCTCTCTGTGCTACCAGAGAATCAGAATAAAACAAATCCAGAAGGAGCTGCTAAAGCATTTGAAGGTGCTAACAGCACATCTGTCGTATTTTAAAATTTATTTTGCACATTTCTTCAACTGCTAAGATTTAACCAAACCTGATGAATACTAAAAGGTTGGGCCATCTACTGAGGCTATTCTCCAAATCCATCAGTTATTATATAGCTTTTAATTTTAATTTTCTATTCTTCAGAGCTCTCCTTTATCTGTTCAACCTGAATTGCTAAATCAAAGCATACACGTAAATTAAATTCCTTTTCTGCCATCTACAAAATAAGAGATTAGATTTGAGTGCTAAAGCAATGGTTTATATTTAAATGTCTGTTGCTTTTTAACAGCTTTAATTTGTGTTAGCTATGTTGCCATTTAAGAAAGATTAATAAAACAACAGAGAGCAGTGTTATATGCTAAGCATGCTTTACAAATGTTATGAAGCTTTAATAATCATCCTGTAAGTAAACTACAGCATGACAAATTATTTCCCTCTCTTAAGTAAAGATCTGATAAAAACTGAACAAAAATACCAGCATAAAAAGAGTGAAGATGTCCTATGGTTTTCATGGAAGATAATCTCTTGTTTCATGGCTTGTCACAAAATACAATAAAGATATATATTATTATTACAAATAACAAGTAGTGTCTTATTTTTGGCTAGAATATTTATAGAACTTGTGGAATTATTGTTTACAATAAGGAAGTGTGCAGAGCTTCTGGTAATAATTTTTGTTCTTGGATAAGAGCCAAGTGAAATATCTCAAAAGGTAATCAGGTAATGGAACATATTGGCAGACCTTTTGACCTTTGAATATGAGGCTAGTCTGTTTAAAAAAATCTCTGAATTGTCTATATACTAAACAGTGAGGAGTTTTTGTTTTTCCCCAGGTTATAACTGGGTGATTTGGACTCCAACCCAACTGCCAAACACTGTCCAAGTCTTTAGTTTCACTGGTCTCATTTCCCACCCTAATCAAGGTTGGCAGAGCTACTGCAGAGAGATCAGGACTGTTCAAAGCCATTCCCTATGGTAACATCTTGGCAAGAGTAAGAGTTTAAGAAGCCCGAACTTGTAGGGTAGGATCTGCTAATTCTTTACCTTTTATCAACATATTTTTCCCAGGTAACTTTTAAACAAACCTTTTCAAAAGTTTATTATCTCTTTACCTGGGATATTTGTCTGTGTGCCACAAAAATACAATAAATATCTGATAGCATTATAAAAATAGAATTAATGGGTATCAGTGTTCAGACACAGGCCTGATGGAAGTGCTTTCAGACAGATTCCTATTCTTTCCTAAATTAGTCAGTCTGAATACTAATTATGCATATTAAAAGGATATTCTAGGAAATCTTCAATGAAATTGAAATCTGATTCAAAAACTAAACTTTTGCAAAGATGTCAAAGCCAAGGAAGGGCTATAGTTACCTCTTCAGTGCTACCTTTAAGTCTAGCTGTTAAGAACAAAACAGCAGAACCAACCTTTTTCATTGGCAATGATTTCCAAACTGTCCTTCCAGACTGACTTTACCAGCAGAAGAGGGGGATGAAAACATCCAAAGATATTCAGACAATGATTGAGGGACTTTATATGGTAATCACATTAGCTGTCTATGCTAAGATTGTAATAACAACACTTCCTCCACTAAAAATTTGCTCCAAAATGTTTTTCTAGATTTACATGTCGTTGTTCTACCCCCATCAAGCTCTTCTTAGGTGTCTTTTTTTTTTTTTTTAATGTGTGTCTGAAGCATAAGCCCACAAGTTGCCTCCTTCTGGTTTGTTTCATTTCAGTTCAGCTGGCTCTATCTAGCTGTGAATGAAAAAAATTAAGAACAAATTAATTCCAGCAGGTATGTCCACACTATCTATCTGCCTTTCAAGGACTGGGAATTTCTTATAAGAGCTGTGCCACTTTTACAAGCTTTGGTTTGCAATTTGTGAATATGACTTGTTTTCAGTTCACCCAGCTGTCAAGCTCTACTGTTGTGATGCAGCAGAAGGATTGTTCTTTGTAAAAGCCATGTTAAGTGAACGAGAGACCAAACCTGTGCTTGATCAGTTTAATGAGATAAAAGGACATTTTGGCTTAATAGCAAAAGGCACAGGAAATAACTGAGATTGATTACCCTGTTTATCACTGACTCAATTTGTTGGTTCCCTTGGTAACTGACACTGAAGTAGATGAAGTTACTAGTAGCCTGAAGGAAATCAACATATAAGATTGCTATCAGCCACATTAACTGTCTTCTGATGGTCAGAAGTATGGAGAGAAAAGTGCAACTTTACTGGAGGGATTAGATCACTATCACTCCAAATGCAACTAGTCTGACCTAATTATTTATGTCAATATTTTCTGAGAAGAAAATGGGTGAATGTGTTATACTACTACATCACTTCCATTTATTGTTCTGTTGGCTGATCCAGATAGCAAGCAAAGTAGTTTAGTCAGTGTTTTGTGTGAAAAACCTCTTAAGAAAAAAAATCCTATCTAGAGTTTCAGTGAGATGTGAAAGTGGGTTGTTTTATATATTACTTGTACAGCGTGTTGTGTATTTGATGTAAAACTGCTTCATTTGTGTTTTGGTGTGATTTAATATTTGTTGTGAGAAGTACCCAGAAAACCCTCTGAAATTCATAAATGATGATCTATAAGACTAGAATTTTTTCCATATGTCACAAAACCATTGGACAGGAGGAAATACTGTACTGTCTGTAGCCACTGTACTGGCTATAGATTTCCAGCAAATACACAGATTTTCCACAGTCTTGGTGGCATATTTGGGTGCAGCTATCTCTCTTCTACGTGTTTTTATTTTCGAATGCTCTCTCCTAAGCCTAGAGAAGGGATGGCTAGGGGATTGTTTGTTCTGCTTACAGGATGCTGTTCAACAGCTGTACCACAGCATTTCCTCAGAATTGTGTTTTCTCATGTGCTTAGCTTTATTGGTGGATGTTTTCCCCTCTGTCTCAATCAAGCACCTTATTTGGATCCTTCCTTTGATTTTGGAACAAACTGATTCACAAGGACTTGAGAGCTGGGATCTGAAGCTTTTCACATCAGAATTCACAATTCTTTCTCTCCTGAAGACTGTTTTTATCAAAAAAACAGAGGACAGTGAAGATTTTCAGGCCAGTTTTCAGACCCTTTTGGACAACTGGATTATGAAAACTAGAGAACTAAGGAGCCAGACCCTGTCTCTCAGTGCCTATGTCTGTACTTTGGGATCTGGGAAACCTTCCCAGTTTCCAGACCTGGACACTTTCCCTGAGCACGTTGATTCCCTGTAGGATGAAATCTGTGCTGTTTTCCATTCAGACACGCACATATATGGACACTGTTTCTAAGGAGAAAATCTGGGCATAGAGACCAGCAGGGAGACTTAACATATTCTCACAACATATCTCATCTGGATTCCCTGGGCTTGCCAAGAAGCCCACTTAGGAGGTAATTTAGTCATATTTGGAATTACTGGGGTTTGGCTGTTTTCTTTGAATTTGAAGTGAAGGCAACTATCTTTTAATTGGAATACTAAGAACAATAGTTTATATATACATGTGTAAAGAAGCCTTCAGAAGTTTTGCAGAGCAGGGATTAATTATATGTGAGAGGTTTCTGTTTCAGAAATTTTTAGAGCTTTTCCAGTTAATATAGGTCAGGAGAACAGAATTTTTACACACTGAATAGAAAGCATTCAGCTGCCCATACGAAACATATGCACTGTTGGCAGTAACATAGCTGCAACTGTAATCATCTTTGGCAGACTCAGCTTTTACTTGTTGTGTAAAAATATTTTCTGTCCTATTCTGTTTCCTTCTGCTGTTGAATATGGGTCCAAGAGTTTGTCAACTTCACAGTGCACTTTTCGGCCTACAGATTTTAAATCTGCTACCTAAGGACTTGGTTCTAACTAATAAAACTAGAATTTAAAAAAATCAATTTTAATTTTCTCTTTAGGTGCTTTTTTTGTTGATGTTTAAATGAATAAATTGCCTTGGAGCTTTTCCCCATCTTGAGTACTGAGTGCTTACATATTAACAGCTGCACAGAGGGTAACCTTTTAAAATTGGTTCTATTTAATTAAGCCATACACTAGAAACAAATCCTAATCCACTCAATTGTGTCACAGTTGTGTTGTGTGCTTCCTTCTGCAGAAATCTGATTTGCTTGGTTTTCTGCCACGGGGTATAGATCTGAAATGAAACAAATTCAGAGGCTTAATGAGAAAGAAACGAAAAGACCCTGAAACCCTATTTTGCCCGTTAGTCTGAGCTCACCAGATAGATCAACAACACCAAGAGTTCTGTTCCGGGGTGGAGCTTACACACAAAGCACAGAGAACACAGTCATGGAAATGCTTCCAAGTGTGCTGAGACGCAGACACTGAAACCAGCCCATCTGGGAGCAGTGTCTGAGCAGGCTGTGCAGTGGGTCAAAAAGGGGGAGGCCTCCTTGACACTGCGATATCAGGGCTGCCTACCTGTTTTCAAGTTTTGTTAATGGGTGTACAGAAATAAAGAAAACAGACATGGAAAGGAAGTAATACAGTACACTCTACAGTCACTTTTTCTGTAAGAATCTCTCTTCCTTTTCTCCGTTGCTTTTCACAGTGCCTGTGTCACCCGGCTCAGCCAGCCCTGGCACCACAACAACACTGGGGAGTTCTTGGCTGATCCAAAAGCAGGGACGCAGCGAAGGCAGGAGATAAAAGGCGGGACTCCTCCGAGACAGGGCCACAGAGTTTATTGGATCACGGGGATCCTCACCTCAGGGTTAAGTGTCAGGAGAGACCCTGAGAATGTGAGGAGAGCAGCTTATAAAGGGGGGTGGGTCTCAGGGATGGGTACAGCGACAAACAAATAACAGAAAAGTAAGGAGTGACTCTTAACATAACATACAGGTATAATATCAAATCATAACCAACTGGGAGGGGACCCCCTTGATTCTGCCCAATCACTCGACGCCTCTCTTGGAATTTTCTGGATGCAGGGAGAGGCCCCAGAGTGACTGACAGGACCAGAGGGTTATATAACTAATGACTGACACTTAACAAATATCTGACAAACAACTTGGGGATGAACTAAGGGAAAGGAACAGGAGGGGAGTACGAAGAACAGACCATTTTACATTAAACTTTCTAGAAATCACTGATACAACAAGAACAAGCAAAGTAAAAACCAAAACATGCACTACCACATCTCCCCCTTTTGGTTTTAGTAATTGATGATTTAAAATGAAGTAAATTGCATTTGGGGAGCCAAATACTCCGAATTATGGTATAGGTCCATGTAACACTGCTGATTCGTGGGCCATTCTTCAAATGGCAACTGCCCCTCTCCACCCTGAACTGGAATGTATCTTTCAGGGTCTTCATCTTCCACAGAGATGATTTCTGGCAACTCAGTCTCTTCTGGGGCAGAAGGAACAGCAGCATGGTTGACACTTGGGGAGATGGTGGAGCTAAGGATTAGTTTATAAAGAAGAATTTATAAAGACTTTTGGTAAGTCCGAATGCAATAGACACTACAATAATAATAAAATCAGCAGTCCAGTCTTGACCACAGATCCTACCCAGCCCAAGAGTCCTCAGTCTCCAAACAATTGGTCAAACCAATCTTTGGTTTCCCTCTTTATGCTTCTGACCATGTCCCAGATCTTGGTGATGGCATGGCAGATGTCCTCAGCCAGTGATGATAGATTGAAACAGTAAAGGTCCTCGAACTCCTCGCACTTATGTTGATGTAATAACAATAACTAGTCTATTGCCGCCCTATTTTGGAGTGTAACCTGCCTAGTAATTTCCTCGTCTCTCAGGAGGTCGGACAAGGCATTGGATGTTAAGTCTGCACCTAAGAAGGTGTCCACTGAGACGTGTGCATATTTGAGTCTCCCGAATTGGGGAACATGCGTGACGTCTGTCTGCCACACCTCACAGCTGTTGAGGCCTCTGGGGTTCACTCCCGCATGCATGGTAGGAAGGGCATGCTTCTGGCAATTGGGACAGGTGGCCACAATCGCCTTGGCCTGGTCTCAGGTGATACAAAACCAATGGACCAGACCTGGTGCATTTTGATGAAAAAGTTGATGGCTAATCTTGGCCTCTTCAGAGATGTTCGTATCTCTGCAGGAGCAGTGAGAGCATCCGCTCTCCTGTTCCCCTCCACAACCAACTCCGGCAGATCCGTGTGCAATCTTGTGTGCATCACGTAAAAGGGCTGCACTAGGTGGGAGATCAGTTTTACTAATTTCGAGACCAGCTCAAACAAGGCTGTGTTGGGCACCTCTTGTAAGATGGAACGTTCTGACCTAGACACCACTCGAGCAACATAGGCCGAATCTGATACTGTTGAATGGTTTAGAGAACCTCTCAAATGCTCTGACTACTGCAGCCAACTCAGCAACTTGAAGTGATCCTTCTACCTCAGCAATATCTGACTCCCACTGCTGAGTTTAGGGGTCTTTCCAAGTCACTACTGACTTGTGTGATCCTCCAGGTGCGTCGGTAAAAATGGTCAAAACATCAAGAGGCATTTTGCTCTGAATACTTTCCAATGCCAATTTAAATTGAGCATCAAATTGAAAATTTTGTGGGCAGGCCGATGAATTGAAATTTGGCCTGAGTAGCTATCCAGAGCGAATTGTAATGCTTCATCCTCCTGAAGCAGGTGTTCCAGCATTGCCTTAGTAATTTGGCCCTAATTGAGTTTAATTGGCACGTAGATGCACACAAAATCACAGCCAGCCAGTTCTCTAATCCAGACTCTGGCCTTCCGGATTAGATCCACCATCAACTCTTGTGGCTGTGTCATTCTTTTGGACCTCTGATGGCTAAGAAAGACCCACTCTATGATCAAGAGAGTATCTCTCCCACCTCAGTCCTTCCCGAGGATGGTGACAACTCCCTTGTCCCATTGGAAGATGACCCCAATAAAGTGTGGCAGATTCCCCAAGATGATAAATTTGAACGGCAAGTCAGGGTCACATAGACTCGCCTGCCTTTTGGACATCATGATTTGAACCCTCTCTAATGCCTTCTGTGCCTCTGGGGAGAGTGATCTAGGGGAACTCAGCCCCTCTTCCCCTTTGAACAAATTGAAAAAGGGGCCAGGTTGTCGGTGGTCAGACCCAGCCAAGGCCTCACCCAATTTAAAGCCCCAAGCAGCTGATGGACATCTGCAAGAGTCTCAATTTTGGTTTTAATTGCCAATTTTTGTGGCACAATGGTCCGCTTACAAATTTCCAGCCCTTGGTACTTCCAAGGTGACATCTTTCGAATCTTTGACTCTTGCAGCTCGAACCCTGCAACAAACAGTGCAGTCACTGTCAGGTCAAGCACGTGGGCCAATGTCGTTCGGGGCACATAGGAGTACATCATCCATGTAATGATGGATGATGGCCTGGTATGTGGTTGCATGGACTGGGGACAGCAAGGAAAAGACGTACCACTGGCAGATCACAGGGCCGTTTTTCATGCCCTGAGGAAAGACCTTCCAGTGATACCTCTTCCAAGGGGCTTCTCAGTTGATGGTGGGAACTGAGAATGCAAAGCGCAGGGCATCGTCAGGGTGTAGGGGAATTTGGAAAAAACAATTCTTTATGTCAACTACGGCCAAATCCCAATCTTTGGGTAGCATGGTTGGGGAAGGCATCCCCAGCTGAAGAGACCCCATCATTAATTTGTCTGAGGTCACGAAGGAACCGCCACCTGGTCGTATCGGATTTTTGAACGACAACCACTGGGAAATTCCATGGGGAAGTGGTTTCCTTGATGTTGCCCTTTTTGAGCTGCTCCTCAACGAGCTTATTGAGCGCTTT
The DNA here is from genome assembly GCF_009819655.1 of Sylvia atricapilla. Lineage (NCBI taxonomy): Eukaryota > Metazoa > Chordata > Aves > Passeriformes > Sylviidae > Sylvia > Sylvia atricapilla. Next base: position 72,446,238 of record NC_089174.1, read on the forward strand.
CAATTTTTGCTTTGAAAGCAGCCACTGTTCCACCCAGACTAATTCATCTGTGTGCCAATTCAGTTTTTGGATGGGGCGCTCCTCAGCAGCCACTACCCAGTTTTTGGGAGGGTCTGGTATGTCAATTGTGACCCACACCACTGGGCCATCAGGTTTCTTCCCCACAGGGGTGTCTCATAATCCAAAATGAAAGGACGAAGAGTTGTCAATTGTGCTTTCATCCCCTCAATTCATATCACTCTTTTTGATTGACATGCCAAATGCAAACCCCCTAACCCTATGACGTGTCCAGCTACACTTTGCAGTGCCCAATGTGACAGCCGTAACTTTTCAGGTATAATACTGATGTCAGCCCCCATGTCCAGGAGACCTTCGATGACTTGGGTCTCCCCACCCACTGTGATTTTACATGTTTCTTTGGGCTTGTCCTCCTCAATGACCCTGGTCGTATTTGCACTTGGAGTTTCAACATCAGCCGAATTTGGGGCAGGGATCACTTGAGCGATAATTTGCCTCTTGGGGAGGAAAACTGGTGGGCTAATGCAGTGCAGCCATAAAACAAATCTCTCAGGGTTGGATGTTAATTTCCCTGGAGAAATTTGAATTTATTCTGGGGTATATTTACCATTCCCAATGATGACATATTGTCCCTTGATGCGGTGCCAGGTAACTCTGTCCTCAGCAACGATTGCCGTGTGCCAGCGTGATCTTTCAGGAGCAGCAGCTCAACTAAGCTCAAGCGGAATGGCTCATTAACACAGGTCGTTGTCAAAGCTGCTTCTGGAGGAGGCAAAACAAGATGAGGTGTCATATCAAGTGGTGGATTCTCCAAAGGAGGATCCAGTGTCATGTCTGGTGAAGATTCATTATATGAAGGATTCTGAGGGGAATCCTGTTTTAGCATCGGAGAAGTAAAGGTAATTGAAGAAGAGGTATTAGACCTCTCCCTGATAACTCTCCCTTTTCCTTTCCTTCCCCCCTTGGCTTGGGCCACCTGATTTGCGTCTTTGTGCTGGGTGGTCCTGCGCTTACCTTTCAGTTTCTTGAATGTTCCTTTGGTGGGTTTTTCCCACCATCGCCCTCCTTCCCACCACCCCCTTTCCCGTTCTGAAACTGGTCAAATTCTCGCTTGAGGGTACACTGTTGGCACCAATGTCTTCTTTCCACACAACCCACAAGGCCTGTCAGCAGATCCCTGAAAGGACTGCCTCATTTGGCCTGGCGTGGGTGGAGCAGGTGGCACTTCGGCTGCAGCAGCTGTCCGGTGGTTAGTCCATCTCCCTTGCTGTGGCAGCGCTGTCATTGGGACCATGTCTCCCACTACCTGTAGCATATCCTGGAGCGTGGGAGGAGGTTTCCTTGGCAGTATCATTATTGCTGCTCAGCATCTCTCATTCGCATGAGAGAATGCCATCTGCTCAAGGACCTCCTCTCTTGCATGAGCCTTCCTCACTTGCTGCTCTACAGCAGCAGTGAATCTTTCAATGAAATGCAGGTAGGGTTCCTCTGGGCCCTGAAAGATACCTAAATATTTTTGAAGAGGACCAAGGGGCCGCATTTCCAGAAACTGGAACTGGTCCTCCACCTTGGAGGTGACCAGTTCTAGAACAGGCTTGGGGATCCTACTGCCTGGTCTGAGGCTGCCACTCCATTACCCTCACCCGTAAGGTGTTCAAGGGTGATTTTATTTCCATTGGTGTCCTCAGCTGTGTCAGGATCCATCAAAAGGCTTGGGAGGGCATCCTTCGGGAGATCTCTCCAGGTAGCCTCCCAGAGCTTGTACTCTGTTTTATTATCAAGGCACCTGCAAAGATGGTTTAAATTAAAAGGGAATGCCACTGCCCCGGCAAGCTGCGCATTCAACAATCCCTGGGCAAGATGAAGGGGAATCAACACACGAACTGGGGAAGGCAAACTGTTCTCCATAAGGCTGCCTTTTCTCCACTCCCTTTACTGTCAGAAGTGCAGATCGAATCTGCAGTGGCCAAAACATAAATGTTGCAGTTTTTGCATCCCCTGATTTAGCCAAATCAGAGAATTTTGAGATCCCTGTGTCCCAAAAATGGACTTCAGTGACTGAATCAGGGGTAGTCTGGGGAAAGTGGAGGAAAAGCCTTCTAACAAACGTTTTCAGATCTTCCTTGGAGAGCTTAACTTTAGGAACCGTCAACAGACCAACATTACAAAAGACATCTTTTGGGCAGTAGAAAGCTTTGCACCCATTGTGGCTTGATGTTAAAACACTGCCCTCACAGCACAGCTGTAACCTTAAATTCGAAATAAAAACTGAGACAAACAGCAGCACTCTTAAAAGCCAGGTCAGGTAAAAACCTCATGCCCCCGGGGTGCTTCTCACAAACAGAACAAGGATCAGCAACTGAATTCGCAGCCTGACCACATGCCAGAGGAAAGCCGACCCGCAAAATCGAAGTATAAAGGGATGGAATGAAAAAATCAGGCACGGAGCGAGAACCACCCGGGGAGGTAAAGACACCCTTGCCAGGGACCACGCGGTCTGAACTCCTCAGAGCGGTATCTCTGAGCAACTTCTTTTGTTGAGGCTTTTAGAGCCTCGAGGCTAGCATAGCCTCCCGAAGACAACTGGGGAAAGTGTCTGTTCCCTCAAGGAGCCTCCACGCTTACTCCAGACTCTGATGCTGGTAAAAAAGGGGGCAGCTGTGCTGGAGCTCCTGCCTAAGAGGGCTCCGCCTGGGGGCTGGAGAAGTTGCCCCCTTCGCCCTCTAGGAGCAGACCCTCACAAGGGCTGCTGCGACTGGAGGCGTGTGGCGTGCCGATGATTCTGCAGCTCCAAGGAGTAAATCCAATGGGAGGCAGAAACTTCGTCGTGGGGTCCAGCAGGCAAGGACCAAACCACGCCGGCCACCACACTGCCGCTCTGATCAGCTGGTTTTTGGCTGCCCCATGCTTGGGTGCCAAAAGCAGGGACGCAGCGAAGGCAGGAGATAAAAGGCGGGACTCCTCCGAGACAGGGCTACAGTTTATTGGATCACGGGGATCCTCACCCCAAGCCTCTGTCTCAGGAGAGATCCTGAGCCTCTGTGGGAAGCAACTTATAAAGGGGGGTGGGTCTCAGGGATGGGTACAGCAACAAACAAATAACAGAAAAGTAAGGAGTGGTTCTTAACATGACATACAGGTGCAAAATCAAATCATAACCAACTGAGAGGGGACCCTTTTGATCCTGCCTGATCACTTGACGCCTCTCTTGGAATTTTTTGGATGCAGGGAGAGGTCCCATAGTGACTGACAGGACCAGAGGGTTATATAACTAATGACTGACACTTAACAAATATCTGACAAACAACTTGGGGATGAACTAAGGGAAAGGAACAGGAGGGGGGTACAAAGAACAGACCATTTTACATTAAACTTTCTAGAAATAATTGATATAGCAAGAACAAGCAAAATAAAATCCAAAACATGCACTACCACAGTTGCTGTTTGAAACAGACCAAATACTACTATGTATTAAATCTGTTCAGCCTCAGTAGTGGTAATTGGAGTTCCTGCCAGTGCCACCAACAAAGCAACAGCAGAAGTGGTTCATACCATAAATACAGTGATAGACTGGTCACAATAAGTGGAAATAAGGTGAGGGCGTAATGCTGCTGCCTTCTTAAATATCATGGAAAAAATTTCTGCCCACTTGCCTGAGGAATGACACTTTTAAAGTTATTTTTCACTTGCCCACATAGGGAAATTCTATCATAAGCACTTTTGCCTTCTATCTCATGCAGCATACAGGTTATTGAAGTTCTCAGCTGTTGCTCTTTCCAAATCAGGAAAATAAAACTGATTTGCCTTCAGGGAGTCATTGTTTTCATGTAGCTTTATACAAATCATGATGAAGTTAATGAATCACTCTTCCTTTCCTCAAATAAGATAAAGCCTCTGTTGAAACAGAAATGGCCACCCTGTTAAGTCGAGCAAGACTTACAGAATTTAAATTAATTCAGATATTTTCTTCTAAGGATATTTGTGTGATGCTCTAGTTTTAAACCCTAAGAATACATAGTTAGTATTGCAGGAGTCAGTTTAGAAATTTAGCTTAATATGTGTATTGATATTATAGTTTATGCTGACCTGCTTTCAAGGTGCGTCCTGCAACTTATTATGTTACTAACACTCAAGCCCCAGGATGATGGCATTGTGCAACCTCTGGATTTTGATTTCTCAGCACTTAAATAACGTATTTCTTCCTCTACCCTTTTATCATTTGTTCAGTTTATAAATTATTCCATTACTTTAGATGATGGAATAGCTCTCCTGATTACTTATTTTTCCGTGGGATGTTTTATAAAGATCTGGTTTATGAGAAGTGTGTTTGAAGTGTTTTGTTGTGGGGGTTTGTTGTTGTTGGTTTCTGGCTTTTTAATTCAAATTGGTGTAATATGTATAATATGGAATAACTTGTAAAAAAGATCCTAAAATCCTTCCAACTAGTTTCCTAGGAAAAAGTCAAGAGATTTGTGTGAAACATGTATCCATTATATCCAGGATTTCACTGCAAAGTGTTTTCACAGAGAGGGAAATAATGCTATGATTGCTAATACCAGGATTTTAACTGTAACTGTAAGTTCGAAAAAACATTAAAGGGCAACAGGTTCCCTAGACTTCAGTATCAGGACCCTTTGTAGAGTGGCACATTTTATAAAGGGTCGTATTTAATGGTGAAGTTTCAGTGATGATAATTAATTTTTGCTGTTAGTGGCTACACTTGATGTTTACAATCCCAGTTTTAGACATTGTGTGTTTTAATACAAATGTTATAGACTAGTAGTAAAATTTAAAGGACATTTAAGAAGCAGTTGCTAACAGTTTTTAACTATTTCATGAAGTCTAGGGGCAGAAGTGAGAAGTATATTCACAAAATGTGTAGAAAACTTTTTGGTTCAGGTATTAAAATGCTTGTGTTGTTTTTACTGGAGAATCAGTAAGAAAAGTGCTGCTGTCTAATTGCCCCGTTTCACACCAGTAGGAGCTGCTTATGTTCACTGACTGTTCTGCATTGCTCTCCTTCCTTTGCAAATAAGGAGATATGTCAACCCATATGACAGTTTTTGTAATGAGCAGTTCATAACATTCCTAGAAATAAATTGATTTCTTGGGTTGCCTACTCCCTTAGTCTGTTGGAAATCTCTGATTATGCACAAGAGAACAAAAGGAATATGAATTATTAGACAAAAATATTGGCATAAATTGTGGATGAATAAGTTGAAAATCTTCGTAAGACAAGAAGAAAGAAATGCTGTTTAAATTAAAAGGATATACCAGCAAATACCAGGAGTTAACTATTTTATTTCTCCAGGGATTTTTTTTGGCACATAAATTTAATCAAGTACATCAAATTAAAAAATATGATCGGTCTTGCTTTATGTAAAGTCAATAAACTATTTCTTTTCCACCAGTTACTGTCACTAAGGATAAATTATGAGGAATGTCCATGCTACAGTCCCATCTTTCTGAAAAGTCATTAAGAAATCCACTTCTAAAATGAAAAGGAGGTTTATATATTAACATAATCTTTGAAGTTCTTGAGCAAGCAACTAACAAAGGTCTTGTACAAATTGATGGTCATTTGCACTTGATGTAATTTTTCATTTCAGTTGATTGTCAAGAGGAGATTTTTTTTTCCTGTTGCAGGCCCAGCACACAGGGGAACTCTCTGTGCAAGTTCAAAGGGACATCACAGGTCTTTCTTGCCAGAGGGATTCGAAGTTCTCTTCTTGCCTCTTGTTGTTGAAGTATCATTTTGTCTATCACTTCAGCTGCACAGAACTCAGTGCCATGGGGTGGATGAATCAAAGTGCACAAAACTGAGTTTTGAGGCCTCTGTTCCTAGAATAGCAAATTTTTGCCTTTCTGAGCATTTCTAAGCATCTGCTTTAGTGTTCTTGGAAGGTTAGCTGTTTTCAGGGTGCCAACTCAGCAATCTGAAACTGAGAGGCACATAAGACTTAACCTTTAAAAATGCCCATCTACACTTCTGTAGTTCCTGGGAGAATGATTATTTCTGGGTTTCCATTGGTTTTGTGAGCTTTGTTGCCTTCAAGTTATCAAAATACTTTTATTTCAAGTGTGTTTGTTTCCTACAGAAAAAGCTTCAGACTTGGCCTCATACAGATATGGAATACTGCATTGATGATAGCCATGCTTGCAAATGGGAAGAACAAAATCTATATTATTCTCTAGCTGGCAATTTTCATTGATCTTTTGTACAGTCTATTAGTTAAGTATCTTTTTTTTGGCACCCAGCCCTGCCCCCAGCCCTGGAGGTGAGGCTGCTGCAGTGCCGAGCAGAGGGAACAATCCCCTCCCTTGCCCAGCTGGCCGTGCTGTCCTTGATGTCCCCAGGACAGAGTTGGCCCTCCTGGCTGCCAGGGCACTGCTGGCTCATGTTCAGCTTGCCACTGACCAGGACCTACAGGTTACTTCTACATAACACCTCTACTTGATGTACAAAAATTTATATAGCTTTGTTTACTTTAGTATTAGATAGCTCCACAGGTAGATATTCGGGGAAAAAAAATTACAATTCCCTCATACAATAATTTAAAGTGCCTGAATGTAAAATTAAATCAAATGTTCAGGTACATCTTCATCTCACAATGCAGTGCCACATACTGTGGGCAATATGCTTAGGAACAAAGGTCCATTAATTTTCTTAGGCCGTTTTCATCTCATTCAGATATCTCAGGTATCTCTGTGTTGTTCAAAAACCTTGTTCCTATCTTTATTTTTTAATAAAAACTGCTGTTAATGAATTATAGAATCATAGAATTATATGTTTGGGTTGAAAAGGACTTGAAAAGGTCCTCTGGTTCCACCTCCCTGGCAATCAGCACAGACATCTTTGACTAGACCAGATTGCTCAGAGCCCTGTCCAACCTGGCCTTGAATGTTTTCGGGAATGAGTCATCCACTACCTCTCTGGGCAACCTCTTCCAGTGTTTTTACCATCCTGACTGTCAAAAACATTTGTCCTTATACCTAGCCTGAAACTGCCTTCTTTTAGTTTAAAACCTTTACCCATTGTCCTATCACTGCAGGCCCTATTAAAAGTCTGTGTCTACCTTGCTGTTTAAGCCTGCTTTAAGAACTGATAGGTTGAAATAGGCTCTATTTTCAGACTATCATAATATGAGGTGATTTTGTGCATGTCAGTAATACCAGGCAGGGTGTTCTTTACACAAACTGGGATGAAGATTGAAAAAAAGCATGTAGGCCATGTTCTTTGGAGAATGAGATTGTACAAACAGGGTAGAGTATATAAATACTTAGTGAGAAACTTCAGAAAAACTGAATAGTCAGTTGAACAGGGGACTGAAATATTGCATACTCTTTAGTTATTAGATAATAAAATCTAATTATTAAGAAATATTGCCTCTATAACTAAAGTATCAAGTTGATATAAATATTTTAGCATAATTTTCAAAATCTAGCCAAAAATAGAATTTGTATCTAAAAACTGTATGGCTATTTATGGGTTGACTTACAGTTCAACAATGAGTAGTAGCACAAGGTGCTGACATCCAGGATTTTAGTTGGTATCTGTAAATGATTAATTCCAGGTATTTCATCAGAGAATGAAGCCTTTCACCCCCTCATTCCTAATTAATTTCATCAGAGTTTCAGGACATCATCAAGAATTTTTTTATTGCATCTTACTTTTTCTGTTTTCCTTAGTTTTTATCACAAAAAATTATGCAACCCTGAACCATAAGGGATTTCAAATACAGCAGAATTAAATGAAAAAATCTCTAGTACTGCAGTTTATTATAGGATCTTGTGATAGAGAGTTCCATAAAATTATCTGGACAATCTTCTGGAACCCTGTATGGTTCTGGGTACATTATATAACATTTTAAAATTTCCAGTTTGACTTACAGATTTTTTGGTAGGGTTTTTTTTGTTGTTGTTGTTTTGTTTGGGGTGGTGTTTTTTTTTTTTCTTTTTTTTGGGGGTTGGGTGGGTAGGAGTGTTTATTTATTTGTTTGTTTTCAATTAGATAGCGTTATTTACGTCTGTGACAGTTCAGCCCTCCTCATGATCACCGTGGTTAAATCCATGTTTGGAATAAAGTTATCCTTGGACACCCAGGTTCTTAACAGCATATGCTTTAAATGCTGGATCTCTTTGCTCATTAATGGTCATGAAGAAGTGGATGGGGACAATCCAAACCTCTGTGTCTGTTATAAGACTACAATGCGATTTGCAACCAGTCCTCTTGTTACTGGAAACCTCTCCTATATTTGCTGAGGATGTGAGACCTGTTGTTACTGCAATGGTTGTGTAATGTTGCTGCAGCTGCAGGTGGTCCCAGGAGGCCATCCAAAGGTTGGGTGTAAATACAAGGTATATGTTGGGATTGTACAGCTTGTTCTTTCCTCCTCAGTGTGACCTTGGGTGTAGGCAAGCCTTATGTCCTGGAGTGCCTGATGTCCACTTGTCTGTGTGTGTTACTCCTTTGACCATCCCCACTTCAGTCTTGAACCTGCTGTTGCCTTGGTTTCCTCATTCCTGGTGCCTGACCAGTTTCCCTCACTGCCGTTGTACTTGGTTGTTCACTCTGCCCCTGTCACCTGCTTGCTAAAATCTATTTGTTTCTGAGTCCTGTTGGATACCCTCCTGCCCCTTGTACCTGTCCATGTGTTTGTCTTTGGGTGTGTCCTCCTCTTGATCTTGGTTGGCTAGCCATGTTATCTAAAGTGTCTCTTGGAGCTTTTCTGATCTCTCTTCTGCTTGATGAAAATACCTTTTCCCTGTCTCCACTGCTGAGAATGGGGAACCCTCTGAAGGGTATTTTTTATCACTGCTTTTTTTAAATGTTCAAATGAATTTGTATTCCTCTCAGAATTTCATAAGAGAAAGATTTTATCAGTTCTGATTTCTTGACTGGCTCCACCTAGAGGACACAAGCTTTGATTGTTATTTTACCAAGATAATGGCTTTTGTCAGGCCTGTAGTGAAGTAGTATTGATTACTTGAGAGAGGCCACCTGAAGTTCTTTCATGGCATTTCAGGATAAAGACGCCTCAGACTAGTAATGATTCTGAAAGAAGAGGAATATTTGGCACTGATTAGAGGAAACTTGGATATGCCTCAAGCTCATAAAGGTCAGCTGATATGAAAAGAATGTCTTTGCAGCTGCAGATCTCCATGAGTTTATTTTCATATTTATTTTAATGGGGACATGGTATTACAGTAGCTTTCATGTAAAGAGTCAGTGACCATGATAAAAGTGATTCTATTAGCATAGTTTGTACTCCTTTGAATGCCAGTTGGTTAAGAAATTTAATATTGACTAGTGTTCTATTGTAGCATTGAAGGTTTTCATCATTTCAGTCACATTAAATTACTAATGAGATCCACCCTATCAATGAACAGGTGGGATCTGAAGCCTCATCACAAGAAGTTCTCATTTTGTACAAACAAGGTAACCTTAAATGAACTGGTATTTGTAAAGAATTACGAAAGTCAAAGTCTACTCTAACTGAAAATCTTTTTATCGACTATCTGATTATTCTTTTACTCTCTTGTTTGCTTAAGGCACCGAGTCAATGCTGGATACCTCTGACACAGTAGTAGAAGCAGAGAACATACTGTACTAATGAATAGTAATGTCTGAGTTTCAGACAGACCTGTGATGTTTCACAAGAAAACAAAATCTACAGACAGGGAAAAATCTTCGTAGTTTCAGGAGGGACTAAATAAATACTAATATTTTTTCACTTGCAAAGCTTGATATATATAATTGTATACAAACGTCATTTGCTGTAGAAAATAGTGTGAAGCTTAAGCTTGTCCTTAACTGAAAGGAGTTAAATTTCAGGGAAAATAAATATGAGGGAGTTTCCTAGGCATAAATAGAACTCTTTTCAATAATGCACCAAACAATGACTTCTATTTCCTTATGTAGATTTTGCAGAATTTTTTTATTATTACTTTCTGGTGGTAACTGGAAGTTATACTGCTGGATATCAGTTCTCAGGCTCATAAAGTTATGTCTGCTCTCTGAGGTAGTTTTACTCTGTATTTCTTAATTTCATTTTCTTTGTCTTGTAGAATTAAGAAAGGCAGCAATGCCAATGACAGTGAATTATGTATAGAGAACCCTGATTCATTTTGGCACCATTCAGATCAAGGGATAGTGGCATGACAACAGCTGTAAAAAGCTGTTGGAACACTGTTGCACCATCTCACCCAGCCCATTTTCCTCTGACACTGTCCAAAAGATATGAGAACCCATTATCCCCTCTGCAAGTATCAGGGCTTAGAATCTTAAACATGCACCAGCATGACAAATTATCCTCTGACGTGTGTTAAAAAGTACATGCTGGTGTGTTCTTCAGCTTCTTGTCAACTTTTTTCACTGAAGGGTGAGCAAGTTTAAATTACTTAATGTTTTTCATTAGACAGTAAAACAATTTATCTCAGGTAGCGTGCCTGTTTGTTGAAACTTTATGTGCAACATCTCAGGACATTTCTTTCAGTATCATATTGGAAGACAAAGAGCCATCCTTCATGAAAAAGCAGCTCCTCTGAATGGATGCAAATTCATTCAGGGAATGGAGAGGCAGATAACATGGGCATAGCAAATTCAGACACTTTAATTGCAGTAAAACAAAGGTTCACAAGAAAGATAGGCTTACCTTTTTTATTCCAATATCCTGTTACACAAACTTGAGCTGATATTACCCAAAGGCGACCAATTAGTGCTTTTGTTTGTTTGTTTGTTTGTTTGTTTGGGGTTTTTTTTTTTGAGTGGTAACATAATAATGGCATATTATGACATGTACATTCTATTTTATTTCCTCCTTTATAGATACAGTGCATTGCTGCATTTCTCAAGACTGTAATGAAAAGTTTAAATTGATTCTTCTTGAAGTATAGAATATAAATGGGAGTTATAGCTGGAACCAGGGATCTTTAAACTATAAGAAACTGACTCGAAGCTGTAACAATATAAGTATATCCATTTTTTTCTTCTGGCACGATGAATTTACAATAAGGGTTTTCCATCTTCTACAACACAGTGTATAGTAAATAAGTCATTTGCAGTTTTCACACAAACAATATTGCCAAACAAAACTTTAGTCTCATTTATCCAGACATCTAGCACAGAATTATAGAGTGGTTGGGAGTAACCTTAAAGATCATCTCCCTCCAACCTCCATTCCATGGGAAAGGACACCTTCCACTAGATCAGGCTGCTCAGGGCCACATTCAACCTGGCCTTGAACACTTGCAGGGATGAGGCACCCACAAATTCTTCAGGCAACTTGTTCCCATGCCTCACCACCCTTCACAATATATAATTCCTTTCTAAAATCCAATCTAAATCTGTCTTTCTGTCTAAAATGGCTACCTCTTATCCCATCATTGCATTTTCTGATAGTCTTTCCCATCTTTTCTCAAGCTCTGTTTGGGTACTGGAAGATTTTATAAGATCTCCATGGACCCTGCTTTTCTCCAAGCTGAACAGCCTCAACTTCTACAGCCTGTTCTTCTAGGAAAGGTGATCCAGCCTCTCTGATCATGGCCTCCTCTGGACTTGCTCCAACAGGTCCCTGTCCTCCCTGTGAGGGACCCCGGCTCTGGATGCAGAGCTCCAGGTGGGTCTCACCAGAGCAGAGCAGAGCAGAGGGGCAGAATCCCCTCCCTCCCCTGCTGCCCACGGGGCTCTGGATGCAGCCCAGGACACGTTTGGCTCTCTGGGCTGTCAATGCCCATGGCTGGATCATATTCAGTCATCCACGAAGATACCAGAATTTAAAGTTATATTTGCTGTTCCACAAAGCCATTAAATATATATCAAACTATCTCGTTGTCTCTATTAATAATTTAATTAGCCTCTTGGAAACCTGAGTTCATAAAATAGAGCAGAAAACACATGGAGTAAAATAGGTATTATACAATTAGAAGTAAAATACATTAGATTCTGGAAGATTTTCCTCTAAAAGCTGGGTAAGCACTCCCTCCATCCCAACTATTGTGAAGATGTGTTTTGTATTTATTATGCTCTCACTGTACACCCAGTTAAGCATGGGTGGATTTTATTGTTTAGAGAGATATACATTGTAGTCCTTATTTCAGAAACTCTGAGCTTTTGAATTGTTGATCTTTGCCACAGATCTGGGCTACTAGTCCTTACTTACATATATACCCTGAGTTTAACATGTAAGCAATCTTTCTATTGATCCAGACTCACTGATTTGTTTTTTACCCCTTTCTGTACAAGTGTTGATATACATGTGTTGAAAATCCACCCTGGCTATAACTACTGTTTTCAGACTTAAGAACAGCTTGTTTCTTTCCTTTTGGCTCTGCTATAGGAACTATGTTTTTCTGATTACTTCTCTTCAGCTGCTCTATTAAGTAGAACGAAAAGTTTTGAACACAAAATTAGAAAGGAGAGCAACATTATTATGCTTTTTGTAGGGTTTAAGGAATTCCAAGTGGTCCCCCGATTTAATTTAAGTGGCTTTGAAAATTTTACTGATAAATAGTTTTGATGAAGCAATCTGCTTTAGGAATGAAAGATCTTGATAGGAATGCAAGTTAACAAGATGTTCTAGTAAATTAAACCCAGTTTTAAAATCTAGTGTTTAACTCCAAGACAAAAACAGTTAAGTAGAAAAAAGGAGAAGAAACATAAGATCCCACTATTCCAAAAAAACCTTATGACTGAAATGTGGAGCTGGGGAGCACCAAGTACAAGAAAAACTCTGCAAGTCCAATTTCTCTATTGATACCTTCACAGGATTATGACTGATGGTAGCTGATGAATGCAGACAAATCTGGACAGAGACTGTTGTGGTGTCTGAAGATTAATGTTTGAATGGGATAGAGCAGAAGATCATCTACTATCACCTGTGATCTTTTAGATCAAAGCATACAAGCAAGATCATATTATGAAGGCTTTTGTGTTGTGCTTCCTACTCCTATATACTCACCCCTGCCATCTGAGACATGGCCTTAGAGGAATTTCAAAAAGCTGGTCAGAGACTAAAGTTGTCATGGAAGAAGCCACAGTGGAGACAAATAAATCTTGATATTTTTTCCTCATATTCCAGATATTTTTTGTGTATTTGAACTACTATTAAAATTCCCAGCGGAGACACTGCCAGCAATGCAGCTGAGGCAGCACAGTTGGAAAGCTGTTGTCACTGAACATTTATCCAAAAATGCAAGCAAATCATTGGAGTGCGCCATACTTCACCTTGCCATTTTGGTTCACTGCTACAGTACAGATACTTCATTCACAATTAGCCTGGATACGTTCAGTCACAGCTGTGAAGTTTTTCTCTTGCTCATGTCCTCTTTTCTCCTGCCCAACTGTCCCACCTGATCCACTCATTAAACTTAGGAATGCTGAGATGAGCTGGAGTAGAACATCATGTTGCACTCTCTTCCCATACATCTATTTAAGACATCACTTCATCATTGCCCTTTTTCATCCCACAAATCTTTGGAGCCTCATTTCAGGCATGCTTGTTTCTCCTTTGGGAAGTCTAACAGGTGGGTAAGAGCACAACCTGAGGAAGCCATTTTCAGTAATTTTTCACTTTTCCAGTATGAGCCTTATGATACCATACCTGCTCTTGGTTGAAATGTCATCTTTCTTCCTTTCATTAAGATTTCCTTTTTATCTACATGATACTTATGTATGTCTGCAGGTACAAAAGAAAAACCTGCAGCATGACACCCAAACACTAAATTCCTACTGTTTCTAAGACTCCGTCATTGTTATTTCTTGATCTTGTCTAGCTTGACAGTTCAATCACTTCACCTAACAACAAATAAAAATTTCAGAAAGTTAAGCTGCTGCCTAACTCAAGGGCCAGACTTTTGGAAAAGACTGGTTGCCCTCCTTTTCCACGTGGTCTTAGCTCTCACTCACTGCCACACTTAAAAGAATGGCAGAGTTAACATATTCCTGCTGTGGAAAATGTCAAATGATTGCATAAACTCTATTTGCTAACATAAATCTCAGATAATTTATGTATTCAAGGCTGCTTTGGTTCCATGTGTTGTTACAAATAGGTGCACATTAAAAGAATGCTATGCTTCATTCTAATACTTGGCTAGAACATGGAGATTTCTCTCCTTTGGGTCACTTTATCTTCATCTGAGTAAAAGTAACATCAGAAATTACATCAATAATGCTGTTTTCTTTAGGAGAAAAATACAGAGCTTAAGAGGCAGGAAATGGAAATGACAGCGGAGAATGAGTCATACTGTTTTTTAAAAAAAGTCTCTGGAGTTTTAAAACTGCAGTGACAAAGTATCACCTCAATCTTCACATTAAGTAAACCTATATTTGTAATTTGGGGAAAATTTTCAAGACGAAATTTCCCAGTTTGAAAGCTATCTACTAAACAGGAAATTCCAAATTATTTTTACTGTTCTGCTTTTCTTCCAAATTTCTTATTTTCTAAATCGTAACTGCAGATCTTGTTCATTACTGTGCTCATAATTGGATATTTTCAGTCCCTGTGGGTTTTTTCCATTAAAATAACCCCCCAAAACCATAAGCTCCTGAATCTTTGCTTGAGTAAGAAATTCCATTACTGAAAAGACGTACTCCAAATCCAAGTAATACCAGGACATGAAACTTTGTTCATCCACCTCACCCACCTGCCCCTTTTAATGTTTTACTTTTAATTCCTGATACTTATTCTTTAAGCATATCTTTTATAAAGCCTGGGGGGAGGAAGAATCATAGGTTTGCACTTGACTATTAGAAAATACTCAAAAATCATTTTCTTCTGACTTTAGAATTAGAAATAAGGGCAAAACCTGATGCACAGGAAGTTCTATCCACCTGAACATGAGGAAGAACTTCATTACTGTGTGGGTGACCCCACACTAGAACAGGCTGCCCAGAGAGGCTGTGCAGTGACCCTCACTGGAGATATTCCAGAGCTACCTGGATGCAGTCTTGTGCCATGAGCTCTAGGATGGCTCTGCTTGAGGAGGGAGGTTCGATCACGTGACCCACTGTGGCGTCTTCCAAAATTACACATTCTGTGTGAAACTGAGAGTTTCAGGGGTGTTCTTTCTCCCTACAGAAATGTTGTATGAACATTACAAAACCACCAGTAAAGTGACTACTTTTTTTGTTTTCCTCCCAGCTGGATTCATACTTTGTAACGAGACCTGGAAAGTTATCTTTTCTAATGAAATGCTGTTGGAAAATGTAGTTTTGGTATAATACAGCTCAGTCACTTAATCAGTCATGGTTTTCCTACATAAAATGAGTGCTTGTCAATGTGACTGTGCATCAACTTGTGAACTTCTAGCGGAGTGTTCTGATCCTGAACATGAAATGTTTGAGTTTGAAAACGTTAACAAAAATGTTCAATAACCTTCTAGAAGCCTTCTGAAAATTACCTTTTTCCACAAAATATTTTGGTTTAGATGAATGAATATTTCCAGTTCAAACATGTTGCACAAAAAGAAATAGTTTCTTATTAGCCATACGCATCCAGTATTTCCAAAACTAGGAGCTAAAAAACTTCTATGTTGAGCCTCTGAAGATCTCAAGAAATTTAGTACATCCGGGATTAATTTAATTTTCTTTCTGGTGCATGTGGTTCAGATTATTCTGTTATCAAAAGACTACTTATTAGCACAAAAGTAGATCATAAGATTCTCATCTTATGAAACATGATATTCACAGGATCACAGAATAGATCAGGATGGAGGGACCCACAGCGGGTCATCTGATCCAGCCTCCCTGCTCAGGCAGAACCATCCCAGAGAATACAGCATGGGGTTGCATCCCAATGGTGCTTTAATATCTCCAGTGAGGGAGACTACACAGCTTCTCTGGGCAGGCTATTCCAGTGTATGGTCACCCACACAGTCAATTTCTTCCTCATGTTCAGGAGGAATTTCCTGTGTACCAGTTTCTGCCCATTGTCTCTTGTCCTGTTGCTCGGCACCACCGAGCAGAGCCTGGTCCCTCTGACCCCTCCCTGCAGACACAGACAGACAGGGATGGGGTCCCCTCTCAGCTGTCTCTTCCTCAGGCTGAACAGGCCCAGCTCCAGCAGCCTGTCCTCATTACAGATGCTCCAGTCCCTTGGTCAACTTTGTCACCTCCACTTGACCTATTCCATGTCTATTTTGTGCTTGATGAGGTCAGAACTGAACACAGACTCCAGATGAGCCATCACCTGGACTGAGCAGAGGAACAAAACTGTTATGGGTTTTGTGACAATCTGTGTAACACACTGGTAACGCTCATATGCAGTTTGAGATCAAGAAAACAGCTGTCCATTCTTCTCATTGCTCTGGCCCATTGCAGGAACCATGGAGCAGGTGGACCAGAAGAGACCTGAAGGTCTAGTGACCTAGTCCAGGAGAAAAATCAGTAGAGGGTTACTGGAGGGGACAACTGCAGTAGACCACAGTGTGTACAGGAATTATCTGGTGAGAAGACAGATACAGCTGATTTGGAGCTTGGAGGGGAGAATAAATAATAAGGACCACTGGAGAAAAAAAGCTAGAAGAAAGGAATCATCTTCCAAATGGCTGGACTAACATGTAAATTTTCATAATATTCATAGCAGTCATAGAATCATAGAATGTTAAGGATCAGAAGGAACCTTAAAGATCATCTAGTCCCAATCCCCCTGCCATGTGCTGGGACACCTGCCACTCGTTCAGGAGGCTTAAGGCCTTGTCTAACCTGGCCTTGAACACTTCCAGGGCTGGGTTATCCATAACCTTGCTAGGCAAACTGATCCGCTGTCCCAGCATCTTGACAGTAAAGAATTTATTCCTTATATCTAACCTAAATTTCCCCTCTTTCAGTTTGTTCCCAATACTCCTTCTCCTGCCTCTACAAGTTCTGATAAAGAGGCCCTCTGCAGCTTCTCTGTAGGCTCATTCAGATTCTGGCAGGTTGCCATGAGGTCTCCACACAACCTTCTCTTCTCCAGGCTGAACAACCCCAACAAGCTCAGCCTGTCTTTTTAGGGAAGGTGCTCCAGTCCTCTTATCAGCTTTGTGGCCTCTTCTGGCCTTGCCCAAGCAGTTCCATGTCCCTCTTAACTTGGAGACACCTGGGCTGGACACAGTGCTCCTGGTGGGGTTTCATCAAAGCAGAGTAGAAAATACTGAGAATTCAAATCTAAGAATAATATTATGCTTTAGTGAAGATTTGTTTCAGACAGAGGAAAATAAAGAGGAAAAAAAAAACCCAAAAAACCACCGACTCCAGGGGAAGTTTAAATATAACAAACCAAAATACTAAATGTAATATGCAAACCTCATGTTTTCCCTGTCTCGCCCTTCTGAGGAGGCATATGTTCCTTATTTTGCTACACTTTATTTGACCTGCACTTTTTAAATTAGGAAGTACACAGTACAGCATTTTATGCTTACGTTATGCACCAGAGAAATATAATAATAAATTATTTAATTTTCAAGTGCAACTAACATTCTGTGATTGCTAAGATGTCTATCCTGTAATGAAACCAGTGATGGTTTCACAACCACATCCAAATATTTTTTCCTTGGTTAAGCCTTGACACGACTAAGAATTTTAGAGGAAAATAAAATGGAATAGATTCATTATGTCACCTGCCAGTTTCACTCTTCTACCTATGATATGGATATAATATTGTTCTATTGGCTGGCCATATTTGTCATGGAAGAATATTGCCATTACTGTGGAGAATATTTTAAGAATGACAGAAACAAATTCATCTCTCTGCATTTTAAAGACATTTTTAGGCTATTAGAGTTTTGCTTTGGAAGGAATGCATGTTTACTGTAAGGCTCTAAACACCACAGAGTGGCAAATATTATTAGGATTCTCTTCCCAAGTCCCCAAGCAGAGTGCACCAAAACCCAATAATTCTGTAAATTAGTAAAGTATTCTGCCATCTGAAGGAGTGATTTAGTTGGGAACACTTGGATATATTTACAGATGCAATCTGACCCCAACCTCTAGGTTTACATAGCTAGGGTTTTCTAAACTGCCTGTGTTCTACATGGCTTCTGTGAGACTACAGCTGCCTTGTCTTGCTGGCTTCTGCTGGCTTGTGTGGGTGACCTTATCTGCAAAAAATATTTCCTGTTTTAAGACATCACCAGATAACAGAATTCTGGTCCAGAAAGCACTTTGTTCAATAAGTGAATAAGATACCAGTTCTTTAATAGTATTAATGTAATAGTATTAAAAAACAATGTTGTCTTTCTAACTGTATTAGTTCTAGACATATCTAGACATATCTAGACCATGTGAATTGTGTGCTTCCTTTTAGTGGCTGCTGTTCAAACATATGTTGAGAGCATTCCTGCTCCCAAGATCCTTAGTCAAAATGGAAAATATGATTAAAGAATCATTGAAATCAGTGTTTGAAAGAAAACTAAATCCCAGTATTCTTTTGTTTACAGAAGACAGCATGATGTGCCAAGGCACAGCATTTCTGACTTCACCATAAGCTTTAACTTCATATAATTTATAATTGTCAGTAGTTGATTTAAAAAATATTACATGTGAAGTTGTTGAAAAACTGCATGTTTTTTGTATCAGTAAGGCTCTGAATTGTAATTTTTGAAAGAAAAATGTGATCAGGCTGTATTTATAAAAAAAAATAGATATTTTATTCTATATTTTACCTGCAATGTAATTGATGATGTAAATTTGAAATGCTTTCATTCATTAAAGTAGTTTTTAATGTTTGATAGACTTATGAAACAGGCATTTGGAATTTGGAATTTCATCAAACCCATTATATTAGATTTAATACATGTCCCTCAAGCTGGGAATGTATTATTTCAGCAAAATACTTATAGACCTTGAATATACCTGTGTGGAGTTTTTAAAAAAAAAAAACATTAGATCATTCAACTTTTTAAGAACGATCAAAACTGAAAGTGAATTCACTAGTGGACAGTGGGAAAAAAGAACTTCAAAGTCCAGAAGGCAATAAATAGGTCCCTATCCTTGAACTAATATTTTCTTAACTTTAAAAAAATTACCCCAAAGTACCATGAGCTGTGTGACACACAAACTCCTTGCCACAGGCATAATTGTATCATAATACACTGAATACAGTCAAACTCTGCTCAGTCAAAATATGTCTTTTCTCCATGACCACTTCAACTTGAGGAAACACACTCAACAGCTCTGAAAATTATGCCAACCCCTGAGCAGGAGAGAGTTGCACATTCTTCCCATTAAAACTATTTATCTTTGCCTGAAGAGGTCTAAAACAATTGGTAGATGAAACTGAATGGTAGATAGAATATCAATGTGACTTGCTTTTCCAATGATATGTTTTTCAGGTGGCAGAGGCATGAAGAGGTCTCCATTTCCCAATGAAACTCTGTATAATTTAAATGGAAAATGGCTGAATAAAAGGCATAAGCAGAGCTTTAAGCAGAGATCTGGGCTGAGTCCAGGTGAACTGGACCTGGCATTACAGGTGGTGGTCATGGCGAGACAACCCACTTGTCTGTGAGTTCCAGCAGGATGCAGTAGTTAATATCCATTCATGCTTTTCCATTTATGAAAGCATTTGGAGATGTCTACCGGTACAGCTTAGACACATGGGATCAATAACGTCAGTGCTGTGTAGCTGAATATTTTAGGCACTTCTGTGTCTCAGTAGCAGGAGAGTAGGAGTCTGATGACATTTTATAAATCTCAGATGTTTGCATGCCTAAATATTCATGATAAATTTTCACCCTCCAATGGGAACATAAAGGGAAGTTTAAATAAAGTTTTTCTACTTCACTTCTCATTATTTGCACTTTCTGCATGACTGCTATGATGCTGTACCTTTCTCAGACCAGTAATGAGCACTATTGTGTTTTTATGTGGCCTTTTAATGTTCCAAAATATTTAAATCCACTTAAAATATTTTAAAATGTTGGAGACATAATCATACAATTCAGTGACTTCTCCAAATCTGTAAGAGTGGAGTAAGAGAGAATTTGTTCTTCTTTGTCTTTTTAACCACAATAATGAGCATTTTCAGTTGACAGTCTGTATGCACTGTGATATTTTAAAAGATTGTGAATAGACCACTTCATTTTTGCATTTTAAACTTCAGAAGTGCTGATTTTGACTTTGTGGATTTACAGCTCAGCTTTGCACAAGAGTTCACCACCCACACACGCAGGAATATTTTATTTCATGGTGACACTCACAGTGCTAAGCTTTCTCACAACTTTAACTTTAAAGAGTTACCTGAAGAGAAACAGTTCCATTAGTAATCAGGCTGGTTTTAAACAACAGTTGAAAATGTGGTCTTCATGTTATTGTAATGTCTGGCCCAGTTACTTGGTTCTTTCTCTGAACCATTCTCTAGTTTTTGTATCTAACTTTTTATCCACACATAGACACTAGGCTGCTTGACACAAAAACAATATATCTCTCAGCTTGTCTTTCTAGAATTAATTTTCCTGTTTTGGGACAAAACATCAGAAATACACACTTTCAGGAAGTGCCAAAAGGTGTGATGCCTTGGAAGGCTGACCTGAAACAGAGACTGGACAGAGCTAGAGAATAAAGTAGGTATTTATTGAAAGGTGTCCAGGATTCACCTTGGGCAGGACAGGAGCCTGACCAAGGCTGAAGTCAGGGACTTTTGAGACTAAAAAAGCTTAAAGATCAAAGATCAGCTCAGAGAGAGTGAGTTATTTCCCCTTTTTTGCCCTTTTTCTTTATTTTCTTTCTTTTTTATTTTAGTCATTATTTGGTTGGTTCGGTTTGAGGTTTTGGAGTTTTTTTTTTGTCTTAATTAGACCTCTTAGCCATTAAAAACTGAATGTCAAGAGGAAACACTCCATTAAAAGCTAAGTACTTTACAATCCCCTTTTAATAACAGTTGCAGAAGTATAACCTGGGCTCCCCGGGAAACTCGTGTCAAATTTTGCGCAGGTAGGCAGGGAGCTGGTGGTTCTTGAGGAGCCATAACATCCAGAAAGCAGCTTCATACTGACCATGTCAAGGGAGATTGCGTTTAATCTGCATGTAACACAGAGAATATGCATATTTCCCAGCTCAGCTAAGAACACATCTGTCCTTTGGACTTAATCTTCTATAGTTTTCTGCTATGACACATTCAAGAAATTACTCAATTTATTCAACTTAACAGCAACTCCAAAGAAACCTCTTCTTTTGTTTGCTGTTCTTAGGCCACTGTGACTATGAGGCATTAAGATGTGTCTTTTGAGGCTTTATAACCAGTGCCAAGTTCTCATTATCTTCTCCTAGGAAGAGATTAGGTTGAGTATACTGTCAATACAGTGTTCTATAAGGGCTTCTAATCAACTGCTGTGTGTTTATGCTAGAGAATGCATATTGAACAGGGCTGTTTTGTGCATGAGTACAGGGCATGGCACCCATAACAACTTGTAGCCCATGGAAAATTCCATCACCTGCCCCCCTAACTTGAAAATTGCTGGCATGGTGGAAATTGCCTTGATGCCTAAGGAGGGGCACAGTCACTGCCTTTGTCAGATAGCTGTAGGATCACAAAATAATGTCTGTCCTTGTTCTTCCCTGTCCCTTCTTCTGGGTCACAAGACCCAGAAGAGAAGTGTTTGGAAATGCAATATATTGTGGGGCTTGGTGGTTAGCACTGTTGATAAATAGAAGGGTGATCCCAAAAACTTGATCTAAGTTGTTGAATGACATGAAATATAGAGAGGGTCAAAGATCTAAATTCTGTTCCTTGTCATTCAAGAAAGAAAAATAGAAATTGTGGTATTTCATTTGCTCTGTAAATACATTACATTATACCTGTGAAAAAAGGATCATCATTACTAGAGATCTGCACATTAGCTTTTGATTTGGCAATAACAACTCAATACCTTTGCTGTAAGGTTGGGGAAAACACACACAACTTTTCTATTAGGTGACTAGGACAGGGAAATAAAAATAATAAGAAGGCACTGTAACTGGTCATACAAATAAAATGGATGAGCTCAAGGTATTAACTGGGGATGATTAACTCATGTTGTTTCAAACTAACCATAAATAGAATAATAAATAAATAGATGTGGTTAACATTTCCACAAAACCAACAAAATGCTTCACCTTATCCTAGCAACCCTAACTAACTTTCTGGGTGTATTGTGCTATCTTAGCTGGTCTGACACCAGCTATGTCAGCTGTCATTTTCATATGCAAAACATATGTATATGTAGTATTTCAGCCTTTCCCTTTTGCAGGAACATCCACACACCATTTTGTGCAGGGTTCTTACCATGCTTTTTTTCAACAATCAAATACATCCTAGCCAAAATTTTAAAGATTTGTTTATACTTTATTTAACCTGATTTGTTTGCTTGCTTCTGTATGTCAATATTTGGGCTCTTTGCTTTAAAGTTC